>NC_141535.1:13780000-14042500 GCF_021556685.1 Rattus norvegicus
TTTTTGCTGTCCTGGGTTTTTTGTTATTCCAAAGGAGTTTGAGAATTGCTCTTTCTAACTCGGTGAAGAATTGAGTTGGGATTTTGATGGGATTGCTTGGAATCTGTAGATCGCTTTTGGCAAGATGGCCAGTCTTACTGTATTAATCCTGCCCATCCATGAGCATGGGAGACCTTTCCATCCTCACAGACCTGTTAGAGTCACATCAAGGTATTTCATATCATCGGTGACTATTGTGAAGGCTGTTGTTTCCCTAATTTCTTTCTTGGCCCTTTTATCCTTTGAGCAGAGGAAGGCTACTGATTTCTTTTGTGTTAATTTATATCCAGCCACTTTTCAGAAGTTGTTTTTAAAGCTGTAGGAGTTATCTGGTGGAATTTTTGGGGTCATTTAAGTATACTATCATATCATCTCCAAATAGTGATATTTTAACTTTTTCTTTCCAATTTGTATTCCTTTGACCTCCTTTTGTTATCTAATTGCTCTGGCTAGAACTTCAAGTACTATATTGATAGGGAGAGAGCCTTGTCTAGTCCCTGATTTTAGTGGGATTGCTTCAAGTTTCTCTCCATTTAGTTTGAGGATGGCTACTGGTTTGCTATATATTGCTTTTACTATTTTAGGTATGGGCCTTGAGTTCCTTATCTTTCCAAGAGTTAACATGAAGGGATTTTGAATTTTTTCAAATGCTTTTTCTGCATCTAATGAGCTGACCATGTGGGTTTTTTTTTTCTTTGAGTTTTGTTTATATAGTGGATTACACTGATGGATTTCAATATATTGAATCAACCCTGTGTCCCTGGGATGAAGCCTACTTGATCCTGGTGAATGATCATTTTGATGTGTTCTTGAATCCAGTTTTCAAGAATTTTATTATTTTTGCATTGATTTTCATAAGAGAAATTCTTCTGAAATTCTCTTTCTTTGTCAGGTTTTAGGTGGATGGTGTAGTTTTGGTTTCTGTGTAACTGTGGCTTCATAGAACAAACTAGGTACTATTTTTTTCTGTTTCTATTTTGTGGAATAGTTTGAAGAGTATTGGTTTTAGGTCTTCTTTGAAGGTCTGATAGAACTATTCACTAAATCCATCTGGTCCTGGACTTTTTTTGGTTGGAAGACTTCTAATGACTGCATCTATTTCTTTAGGAGTTACGAGACTATTTAGATGGTTTATCTGATTCTGATTTATCGTTTATACCTGGTATCTGTCTAGAAAAGTATCCATTTCATTCAGATTTTCTAGTTTTGTTGAGTATAGGCATTTGTAGTAGGATCGTATGATTCTTTTTGAATTTCCCCAGTTTCTGTTGTTATGTCTCCATTTTCATTCCTGATTCTGTTAATTTGGATACTTTGTGCTCTCTGGTTACTCTGGTTAAGGGTATTTCTGTCTTGTTGATTTTCTCAAAGAACCAGCTCCTGATTTTGTTGATTCATTTTACAGTTCTCTTTGTTTCTACTCAGTTGATTTCAGCCCTGAGTTTGATTATTTTCTACTTTCTACTCCTCTTGGGTATATTTGCTTACTTTTGTTCTAGAGCTTTCAGATATGCTGTTAAACTGCTAGTATATGCTTTCTCCAATTTCTTTTTGGAGGCACTCAGAGCTATAAGCTTTCCTTTTAGTACTGCTATCATTGTATCCCATATTTTGGGGATATGTTGTACCTTCATTTTCATTAAATTCTAAAACGTCTTTAATTTCTTTCTTTCTTCTCCTTTGATCAAGTTATCATTGAGTAGAATGTTGTTCAGCTTCCATGTGTATGTGGGATTTCTGTTGTTTTTGTTGTTGAAGACCAGCCTTAGTCCATGGTGATCTGATAAGATGCATGGGATTATTTCAATCTTCCTGTATCTGTTGATGCTTATTTTATGACTGATTAAATGGTCAGTTTTGAAGAAGGTATTATCAGATGCTGAGAAGAAGTATATTCTTTTGTTTCAAGATAAAATGTTCTATAGATATCTGTTAAATCCATTTGGTTCATAACTTCTGTTAGTTTCACTGTGTCTCTGTTTATTTTCTGTCTCCTTGATTTGTCCACTGGTGAGAGTGGGGTGTTGAAGTCCCTGACTATTATTGTGTGAGTAGTGTGTGCTTTGAGCTTTAATAAAATTTCTTTTCTGAATGTGAGTGCCCTTTAATTTGGAGCATGGATGTTCAGAATTGAGAGATCAATATTGGTAGATTTTTCCTTCGATGAGTATGAAGTGTCCTTCCTCATCTTTTTTGATAACTTTTGGTTGAAAGTCGATTTTATTCGGTATTAGAATGGCTACTCCACCTTGTTTCTTGGGACTATTAGCTTGAAAAAAAAAATGTTTTCCAGCCCTTTACTCTGAGGTAGTATCTGTCTGTCATTGAAGTGTGTTTCCTGTATGCCGCAAAGTGCTGTATCCAGTCTGTTAGCCTATGTCTTTTTATTGAGGAATTGAGTTCATTGACTGCAGAGAGATTTTAAGGACCAGTTGTTGTTGCTTCCTGTTATTTTTGTTGCTAGAAGTGGTGTTATGTTTGTGTGGCTGTCTTCTTTGTGGTTTATTGAAAGAAGATTAATTTCTTTCATTCTCTTGGATGAAGTTTTTTCCATCTATTATCCTTTGTAGGGCTGGGTTAGTGGAAAGATATTGTTCAAATTTGGTTTTGTCATGAAATATCTTGGTTTCTCCATATATAGTAATTGAGAATATACCTGTATGTAGTAGCCTGGGTTGACATTTGTGTTCCCTTAGGGTCTGTCTGACACCTGCCCAGGATTTTCTATCTTTTAGAATCTCTGTTGAGACATCTGATATAATTCTGATAAGTCTGCTTTTATATGTTACTTGACCTTTTCCCCTTACTGCTTTTAATATTCTTTCTTTGTTTTGCGCATTTGGTGTTTTGATTATTATGTGAAGTTAGGAGTTTCTTTTCTCACCTAGTCTATTTAGATTTCTGGAGGCTTCTTGTATGTTCATGGACTTCTCTTTAGGTTAGAGAAATTTTCTTCTATAATTTTGTTGAAGATATTTACTGGCCCTTTAAGTTGGGAATTTCTACTCTCTCCTATACCTATGTTCCTTAGGCTTGATCTTCTCATTGTGTCCTGGATTTCCTAGATGTTTTGTGTAAGGAGCTTTTTGCATTTTTCATTTTGCTTGACCATTGTGTCAATGTTTTCTATGGTATCTTCTACACCTGAAGTTCTCTCCTTTATTTCTTATATTCTGTTGCTGTTGCTTGAGTCTATTTCTCCTGATCTCTTTCCCAGTTTTTCTATCACCAGAGTTGTCTCCTCTTGTGATTTGTATGTTTCTACTTTCATTTTTAGATCCTGGATGGCTTTGTTCAATTCCTTACCTGTTTGGTTGTATTTTCCTGTAATTCTTTAAGGGACTTTTGTGTTTCCTCTTTAAGGGTTTCTATCTATTTACACGTGTTTTCCTGTATTTTTTTAAGGGAGATATTTATGTTCTTCCTTAAGTCCTCTATCAACACCATGAAATTTGATTTTAAATCAAAATCTTGCTTTTCCAGTGTGTTGGGGTATCCAGGACTTGTGGTGAGAGAACTGGGTTCTGATGATGCCAAGTGGCCTTGCTTCCTGTTGCTTATGTTCTTATGCTTGCCTCTTGCCATCTGCTTATCCCTGGTTTAGCTAGTCTTGCTGTCTCTGACTGTAGCTCATCCCTTCTGTGAGCCTATGAGCCTGCCGATGAGCCTGGATCCTAGGTATAGCAACACTCCTGGGAGACTAGCTCTCTCTAGGCATGTTTGTTTTGTGGAGAGCTGAGGCACAAGTTTAGCTCTGGGTTGCAGATCAAAACTGGAAGGATCCTCAATTTATAATTAAAAAAATTTTCCCTTATATTGCCTGTTACCTACTGGTCATTCATAAGCATGGTATCCAGTTCCCCATTTGTTTGTATAGTTCTATTATTTTGTCTTGTTATTGATTTCTAGTTTTATTCAATTATGATTTGATAAGTTGTAATTTTTTTCATTTGTAGACTCTTTCATTATTGGCTAAAATATGATTTATGTCAGAGAAGGTTTCATGACCTGCTCATTAGAATGTGTGCAAAAAATAGATTAATATTCTATTATCATTTATTTGGCATATAGTATAGACTGACATTTCTTTATAGACTTTTAGTATGAATGACCTCTCTAAAGGTAAGTGATATATAATGCTGTCCACTCTTCCCTTATGAGGATCCGCTTCTCTTTTTATGTCTGTTAATATTTGTTGGATAAGTTGAGTGCCCCAATATTTGATGCATACAAATAATTCTGTCTTCTCTGCTATGGTAATGACCTGCTTTATCACTTCTGGTTAATTTTGGCTTGTACCAGCATCTTCGGTGTTTCCATTTGAGGGGGAGTTGATTCTAGCCCTTTCACTCTTGTCTGTGTGTTTGCCAAGTGAGCTGTGTTTCTTTTAGGCAACATATAGTTAAGTCTCATTTTTTTTTTAAATTCAATCAGCTAGTACAGATTCTTAAAATATAGTTAATGCCATTTACATTTAGAGTTAGTATGTACGGTTTGGTGATTTCTGTCATTTCATTGGTTGCTTTCTGGTTTGATTATGTTGTTCTTTGTTATTTTCTTTATCCCATGTATTAATTAAGGTAGGAATTGACTAATTTGGATAGCATTCATTATTTCCTGTTTTTGCTTTCATTCGTCCATCTTTCTCATGAATGTAATCTCTCCTGTGTTATGATTGATACTGCATTTCTTCTCTCTGATTTTAATTTATCTATATTCTGCAGTGCTGGTTTGGTGGTAATGAATTTCTTTTAAGGTATTTTTCAGAATATCCTTATCCACTGATTTTAAAAGAGAACCTTGCAATATATCTTTGTTAGACATTGTTTACCTTCAGGGCTTGGACTACATCATTCAAGCTCTCATGACATTTATTTCTGTTGAGTGGTCTAATGTTACTCATGTGTTTGCTTTTCTGTGTCAGCCGGCACCTTTCTCCTACAGCTCTAATATTGTTCTGTGTTTTTGTCATCTTGACCATAATAGGTCTCTAGTCATGTCTGTGTAAGACTCTAAATGTGCGACATTCTTGGATGTCACTGTATTTAGACTTGGGGAGTCTAGGCTCTAAATCACTGACTAGATTATTTTTCCTTTTTTTTTTTTCATATCTCAGTTCCTTCTTTTATCTAATGGATTCCTGGGTTTAGGATGTGTCTCAATCACATCCTATGAGACAGCAAAATTTCAAAAACCCAAATAGCAAGATAACACTACCAACACAGCAGAAAATAATGTATAGGAGAAGCAGTTTGATGAGTTTTTGAGTACTGGAGCCATCCTGGTGCAAGGGTCAGCGAGGAGAGGTCTGAGCCTTCTCTGTTTTGTCACATATGAATGGGTGCCAGGCTCCTGTGCTTCTTAATCACTCAGTGCTGTCTTCCCTCCTTTCATTCTTCATTCTGAGAATTTGGCCTTTCTTCAATTTTTGTTTTTATTTGCTTAGCAAAGGGTATATTCATTTTGTTACATTATTCAAAAACCAATTTAGCTTTACTGATTTTTCTCTAATGACATTTGTTTTCTATTTTTTTATGCTCTTTTTAAAAGTGACTTATTTGTTTGTATTCTAGCTATTTGAATGTTTGTCAGCATGTACACTACATACCTGGTGCGAGGACAGGGAGAGTGTGTGCTCCCTTGGAACTGAAGTTACAGCTGCTGTGTAAGAGCTGAAAAACTAAGCCATGTCCTCTGCAAGACCAGCAGGTTCTCTTAGTGGCTCAGCCATTTCTCTGGCCCCACTCCCTATATTCCTTATTAGCATTCTTTTAAAACTTCTTTACGTGTATGTGTGTTAAATGTGCATGTGCTTACATATATAAATGGAGGCCAGTAGTCAACATGAAGTATCCTCTATTGTTCTTGACCTTATCTTTTGAGACAGGGCCTTTTACTGAACCTGATGCTCATGAGTTGACTAGTGTGGCTAGCTAGAAACTCCAGGGGCTTTCCTGTCTCTCCTCGTCATATGCCCTGTTACCAGTGCATGCAACCACACCCAGCCTTCTTACATGTGTGCTGAAGATCAACCCTCAGGTCCTCTTGCTTTTGTGGCAGGCACTGTGATGGAGTCAACTCCCCAGCCAGCTATTGTGTCTTCCTAAATACATATGTATGTTTGTTTGCTCTTATCATCTTAAGGCAGCATCTTTGGAATTGATGACATACTTAATGCTTTATAAAACAAGCATTTAAAGTAATTTTAAATACTGCTTTACCAGTTTCCACAAATTTTGATGTGTTTTGATTTCATTCAAATTACTTCAACCCAGGATCCTTCCTACTTCCTTTTTGCTGTCCTAAGCTGGGGAGAAGTATGGTGCTGGCCTCTGTGGTTATTTCCCATATGCATACGTGCTGTCTCTTTAATTTTCTAATGTTTTTGTTATTTAAGATGCACTCTAAATTATCTGCTTCTTCTTTCTTTTTTTTTTTTTTTCTTTTTTTTTCGGAGCTGGGGACCGAACCCAGGGCCTTGCGTTTGCTAGGCAAGTGCTCTACCACTGAGCTAAATCCCCAACCCCTGCTTCTTATTTCTAATTGTGCTATTTCTAATAATATTTTAGTTATATTGTGGTCAGAAGGTATATTTTGCATTTTATTCCTTTAAATTTATTGAAATTTGTCTTATGTATTAGCATTATAGGCAAATATAATTTTAAAAAGCTATCTCTCTGTGTATAAAGTGTTTCTTATGTGACAGTTATATTAAATTAATCAATGTGTTTTGGTCTTCTGTACTCTGGTTACTTTTCTCTTGTTTTTGTTATTTATTGATCTATTTTGGTCTTTTTTGAGGTAGACTCTCACTCTGTAGCTCAGGGTAACTTGAAAGTCACTGTTGCCCAAGCTGACTTTGAGTTGTGGCAGTTCCCCAGTTTCACACATACGCGCGCACACACACATACACACACACACAACCACAAACACACCACACACACACACACACACACACACACCACAAACACACACCACACACCACACACACACCACAAACACACACACACACCACATACCACACACACACACCACATACCACACACACACACCACACACACGCACACCACGCACACCACACACACCACACACACACCACACACCACACACACACACGCACCACAAACACACACACCACACACACACACCACACACACCATACATACATACACACACACACACACACCATACACACACATGCCCACACACATCCCACACATACAGACATACCACATATGCACACACATGCACACCATACACGCATACCACACACACACTTATACACATACATACACAGCACATGGCACACATACACACCACAGACACACACACACAGAGAGAGAGAGAGAGAGAGAGAGAGAGAGAGAGAGAGAGAGAGAGAGAGAGGAGAGAAACATAACATGAAAATAAAGCTAATGTTGTCTTCAAGTTTCCTTGAAACCCTTTAATGCTCCTCTGCTTTTGTCAATGATTAACATCAAGTAGCCTGTCAGGTATTTATTGGTAACTTCTGTTTCTATTTTAGGGGATGTGATCAACCTTGGCGACAGACAGCTCACTGTTATGCACATGCCAGGTCACTCCAGAGGCAGTATTTGCTTACATGATAAAGACCGCAAGGTACTCTTCAGTGGTGACGTCGTGTATGATGGATCACTGATTGACTGGCTCCCATACAGCAGGATCAGTGACTATGTTGGAACTTGTGAACGTCTCATAGAGTTGGTGGACAGAGGTCTTGTGGAGAAGGTGCTTCCTGGGCACTTCAATACCTTTGGTGCTGAAAGGCTGTTTCGTTTAGCTTCTAACTATATTTCAAAAGCTGGGATATGCCACAAAGTGTCTACTTTTGCCATGAGATCTCTTGCAAGTTTAGCTCTCCGTGTAACAAATCCTAGGACCTCACCCTAGTATCTACACTGGTCATTTGTTTATATTAACTGTATAAATTAACCCAGTTCCCCTGTGTTGTTGGAAAGTTACTAGTGAGCATTTCAAAAAGTGCTTTAATATCACCATTGTATGTTAGAGAAAAAGAGGATTAAGGAGGAAGAAAAAATAAACAGTCTGAGCTTAGTATCTTTTTCTTTTCTCCAAGGAATAAGCCACTTAAGAAAGCTTGTTATTGGCCAGTGCTGTCTTTCAGAGTGTGTTCTGACCGTGCTGTGGGTGCTCCAGGCAGCAAGGATGCACTTATGCAGCACAAGCAGCTGCCCTTGCCCCATAGTTTATTTCCCTAGATACTGAGGGGAAATGGTATGGGAAATGATTGGGGGGGGGGGGCTCTATGCTTACACTGTAAACTTCATTTTATCTCCGGATTTTATTTAAAGATAAAGTTTCTTGGGTTCAAAAATAAAGTAGAACTCAGTATAAACTAGCATTTAGAATGACAGCTACAACAGCCCATGTTTGTGATTGTATTTCTCCTTTTTTATTGTTAATTCTTTATATAAGTATAAGGCACATAACATGCTATATAATTTAAGGAATGAACAGTACAATGGATTTGTGTCTTACTGCAAAGCTTTAATGTAAATTGCAGAGCACTTCAGTGAAAAGCTACTGTTGTTGTTATTGTGCAAGTAATATTTTCAGTCATGAACATGAAATTCAAATGTATGTTACCTAAATATAAATTGTCAGATTTCTTAAAAGGACACTGTCAGGCAATTTGAAAATAAACATATTGATAATAATTTTTTATTATATCCTATTTTAGTATTAATAGATACTATAAACAAATTTTTTTCTGCTTAAATAGCAATTTCACTATTGTGTCATGTTTTACAGTACCCAAAGAACTCCTGATATCTCTGACATCTTGGTGTAAACAGTTCTTTTAATTAATATAACATGTATATGTACCACAGAAGAATATTTAAATTTATTGCAATATATCTCTTATGTATTAACTAGAGCAAATGGCCTTCTTATCCTGATTCACAACACCTGTTCCTCTTCAGTATTCTTTGTCTTAAACAAAAAGTTTATGTTCATATGTCATAAAAACTTATTAAGCCACTATTGAGTGATACTACACAAGATGTTTGGGTTTGGTGCTTTTAATAATAATAATTTATCAAAAAAGCCTTTTGGAATATTTCATAAAAGTTTTTAAAACAGTTTCCCACTACCTTTTTATTATTAACATTGTAGACCAAAGAGGTCTACTTTTGGAAATCAGATCCATCCATACCAGCAGTTCTTGTTTCTGTCAAGTTTTGTAATTTTTTACTCTGCAAACACCCAGGTTCTTTAGGTTTTTATTCCTTCAGTAGACACATGCAGGCGTGCATGTGTGCACACACACAGACACAGGCATGCCACATTTACACAGAGGTACACAGGTCTGTGCTAAACAAGGCAGGATATTTGAAAGTGAAAGAACTCTGTATAGCTAGAAGTTAAGGCCACAAAACCCAAAACTTAATTATGCAAGTTGGCGTTCATAAATGTAATGCTTCAATGTAAAGGCTGAGGACGGGTGTGAGGCTGGGTAAGGACAAAGGCCCTGTAAGAGGGGACTTTTAGTCACATTTGGAGGGAGGCTGGGAAATAAAAAAGATAGGAGTCTACGCTTTCGAGAACTGCTAGATGGACTATCTTGTTCCTTGTGACCATATAAATTTAAATTTCTGGAGTCCCATTTCTTCTAAGCATCATGTACTTAGCATGAAAAAGACGGGTTGTGATTGTATACATGGCTCATCTAAAGTCAAAGGACAGAGCTGTCACACGGCACCATGTAAAGCTTTGCTTACACTCAGAAAGGAGGTCATGATTGGTTCTCTGTGAGGTGTCGTGAGGGCTCTGTTGTGGTCCTTGAGGACAGTGGGGTCTGTCAACTGGTGTCATGGTACCGAGACTAGATATTGGTTCAGGGCAACTACAATCACATGATAAGCCTTAAATATAGCCATTATTTTTGTATCAGCAGCACAAAATAAAGCCAAAAGTCCTTAATCACTAACTATTTTATCATATTTTCGTATTTACTTTAAAATCAGGATAGAGTAGGCATTAAGCTTTATTAGGAAATTTTATTCCTGATGTTTATTTATTAAAAGTGCAGTTTTTCAGAATAAGTTGTTTTTTGTCTATTTCACCAAATTTTTTTGGATTTCTAAATTGCAATGTAAGATTGCGATATTTCATTATTCCCACCCTGTGAAAAATACAGAAGTAAATTCATACTCATTTAGTATTCACGATACATTTTTAATTTGCATCCTAGTTCCAGCACCAAGAGGTAATTGACCAGCATCATACAGCATGGACTAGGAACAATGCTAGTAATTGAACACAGGTTTGTCGGCTCCCAAACCATGCCCTCTCTTAAATCTGCACAATACACAGAATTGCCCACATATATTTTTACTTTAGAACATGTCATATATGTGAAAAATAAATAATATCAAATCCTAATAGCATTTTTAGAGAATTAAAAAAATATGTATTTTCACCCTGACAGTGACCCTTGTAAATTTATGATTTCTTGGAAATAGAATACTATAAGTGTAACTCAAGGTTGTCAAAATGTTAATCATGTCAAAACAATTTTCCTTATTTATTATTGCTAATGATGAACTTGTGGACTTTCACTTTATTTATCTAATGTCTCCTTTTAACTGAGAAGCTTGAAGCAAACAGAGACCTTGTGTGTTACACTGATGTAACTGAATATATGGTTATGTGTACTTGTTCTCAAATGGGTAGTGATATGACTGTGACATGCACAGATTGTCCTGTAATTTTCAGATAAGTGTATGTAAACCGTGGTGGGTAACTATTAAACATGCATTTCAGTGTTCAAGCTGTGTTTTTACACAACAGATTTTCTTTTATATCTTAGAAGAATATATGCTTTATAAAACGCTTTGTTTTACTGAGTGAAGCCTTGAAAAGTTCATAACAATAAGGTATAGAGTCTGGGGAAAGCTCTACAGAACCGAGAGGCCTAGAACGCCTGCGAGACTGTTAGACTTCGTCCATCAGGAATCCAAAGTCAGCTCATTCAGGAGCATTACAGTCTCTCCGCGGGAGATAAAGGTTTATGCCATCATAAAAACATGCCTGAGGTTGATTGAAGGTGTAGACATGTAAATCAGAGCTATACATGCATGCAGTGGAAGTGGGAGGGGCCACAATACATTAAAAAAAGTCAATTACAACAAAATTTAAGTCCTCACTGGCTTAAGATTATATGTCATTAAAAATGGAGAGAGAAGGAAGGAGGGGGAAAGTTGGCGAGGAGGAAGAAATACCTCAAAACCTGTATATTTCTTTAACAGCGCAAAAGAGTCCAAAAACCAAGCACATATAAAGAGTGCTTACAATTCAATATGAAACAGGTAAAGTATCATAGGGAAGAAAAACTTTTCTTCTACAAGTTTAGGTGTTATAGCTGAGTTCAAGATTTACGGTAACCAAATTCTGATTAGAGAAAAGTCATACAGTTGTATTTAATGTGCATAGTTTTGCATCTATACAAAATCCTTCATATGTAAGGATTCATGTATATATTATATGTATGCATAGATTCATATATAATATTCACATCCTTCATATATGAATCCTTCATATATAAAGTGCATATATAATATGAATCTTTCATATATAATGTACATAGTTTTATATCTATACAAAATCTTTCATATACAAATCCTTCTTATTAAAACAGTGCTGGAAAGATGGCTCAGTGATTTAAGAATTCTAGCTGTTCGGGACTGGAGAGTTGGCTCAGCCGTTAAGAATTCTAGCTGTTCTTCCAAGAAACCTGTGTTCAGTTCCCAGCACCCATGTTGGGCAGTTCATAACCAGCTGTAACTAGAGTTTCAGCGAGGACCCTTAAGACACCAGCAACCCACCCACAGAGTCACATACATTTATACATAATTGAAAATAAAATGTTTAAATTCCTTATTTATGTATATGCGTATGCTGCATAAAGGTTTAAATTCCTTATGTGTATGCATATGCTGCATAAAGGTTTAAATTCCTTATTTATGTGTATGCATATGCTGTATGCGTTCCAGTCCTCATAAAGGCCAGAAGAGCTCATCAGATACCCTGGAGCTGGAGTTACAAGTGGTTGTACACTGCCCCACATGGGTGCTGGGAACCAACTTAAGACCTCTAGAAAAGCTGATGAATTGTGAAAATGTAGTAAAGACAACAAGAAAGGGAGTTGGGGCAGAGATGTCAGGTGGTAGGGAGATGACTTGGCGACTCCCTATACCAAGTATATAATTATGTATAAAATCATATATCTGCAAATGGACTATTTTTCTTCCTATTTTGACACCTTTGATTTCATTTTATTACATAAACTTCTCTGGATAAATCTACTAGTCCCATCTTTCTAATTTGGGGAAACAAGTTTTGAGTTTGAGTTTCAATCTCTTTTAAGTCTTTGGTAGAAATCTCTAGTAAAAAAATTTTGGGGGCTTGAGAGATGGCTCGGCGGTTAAGAGCACTGACTGCTCTTCCAGAGGTCCTGAGTTCAAATCCCAGCAACCACATGGTGGCTCACAACCATCTGTAATGAGATCTGATGTGTGTCTAAGACAGCTACAGTATACTCATATACACTAAATAAATAAATCTTTAAAAAAAAATTTTGGCTTCGAAGTCCGCAGTCAAGATGCCAACAACTTGGGGGAGGGTGCATCTTGTAGTTCCTAGACTGCTGCCTGCCTGCTGTGACTTCAGAGTCAGAAGTCATAGGGAACCCCTTATACACAAGCATACATTTATGCTTAATTAAAAGTAAAAAATTTAAATTTCTCACGTATGTGTACATACATCAGGGCTGGAGATACAGTGGTTGTGTGCTGCCCTACACACATCTCTTTAAGAGGGATTCAGTCTCATTCACAGAATCAGAACTTCATGAACTAATCAGCTTCAAAAGGCTTCCAGTGTCACCATATTGCGGAATATGTTTCAAAATGAACTTAGGAGCACACATACATCCCATCTACATCCTAACTCTTGATTCTCCCCTTTCTCTCAGGTATGCAGGACCAAATATGCAAAACATTCCTTTAAAAAAATGCTAGCATACTCATGCTGAGACTTCTGACTTTGTATCTCTCTTTCAACTTCTGAAACGTGCCCTCCTCTTACCAATCAGCACTATTATTAGAATAATTTCTCTAACACAATAGTTGCGTTCTGAATGAGAATGTCCCTCAAAGGCTCATGTATTTGAACTCTTGATCTCCAGTTGGTGGAACTGTCAGGGAACAGTTGAGTTGTGGTCATGTTGAGGGAAATGTGGAAGCCTGAGGAAGGGCTTTGTGGTTTCTGAAGCTCTTTCCATTCCCAGTTAGCTTCCTCCTCCTCCTGTTTGTGGATGAAGAAGTAATTCAGTGGTGAGTGCTACAGCACTCTGCCCGCCTGCTGCCTGCCTGCCTGCCTGCTGCCTGCCTGCCCGCTGCCTGCCTGCCTGCCTGCCTGCTGCCTGCCTGCCTGCCTGCCTGCTGCCTGCCTGCCTGCCTGCCTGCCTGCTGCCTGCCTGCCTGCCTGCCTGCTGCATGCTGTCTGCCTGCCTGCCTGCCTGCCTGCCTGCCTGCCTGCCTGCTTGCCTGCCTGCCTGCCTGATGCCTGCCTGCCTGCCTGCCTGCTTTTCCTGCTTTGCTGCCTGCTGCCTGCTTTCCTGCGTGCCCACCACCAGCCTGCTGCCATGCTTCCCACCATATGACCATGGACTCCAACCCCCTAGAATTATGAGCCTGAAATTGAATGCTTTCTTTTATAAGTTGGTCACGGTGTGTTACATGTAATGTTAAAAATCCGTGCTAGCTCCTTGCCCAGTGCCAGCAACAGCTGTCTCACCCAACTCCCACAGCTAGCTCTGCCAAGCCTCTAACATCCACCGGCTGTCCTTTTTCCTCCCCACCTGAGTCTCCACAAATGGCGCCATACTAGGCAGTTTTAATATTTTAAAGCCAGCAAGATAACACAAGTGCTGGGCAAAGAATCTATCTATTGCTCTAAACTCATCAGCTGTGCTATATTAGATTACTGGCAGAGGCTGCCAACGGTTCTAGTAGCCCTGACCTAGACGGTTCTAGAGCTCCTCTCTCCAAAGACTGTCCCCCCTCAGAAAAAAACCCTTTATCTCTTTCCCTCCTCTTCCTCCTGGGAACCCAAAATCCTGCCTCTTTACCTTCACCCAGCGATTAGCTTCTACTGTCTTTATTAATCAAGAAGCAATTGGGAACCAGATTTTAGCTCAGCACAGCAATAGAAAAAAATAAGACAAGTTCATACCAGGAAGTGGGCTATTGCTATGATTGGTCTGACCATGTTTTGTTGTGTTGTGTTGTGTTGTGTTGTGTTTTGGTTTGAAGAATGTAGGAGACTTTGGAACTTTAGACTAAGAAAATGGTTATTGTAAGTAAGCTTAATGGGCCTTCTTTTTTTTTTTTTAAGACTTTTTTCTCATGTGTGTTTTTTTTAATTTATTTTTTAAGATTTTATTTTATTGTATATGAGTACACTGTAGCTGCCTTCAGACACACCAGAAGAGGGCATCAGATCTCATTACAGATGGTTGTGAGCCACCATGTGGTTGCTGGGATTTGAACTCAGGACCTCAGGAAGAGCAGTCGGTGCTCTTAACCACTGAGCCATCTCTCCAGCCCCTTACTGGGCCTTCTTAATAGGAGCTTGGAAGACAAGAATGCTAGAGGAATGTAGACTATGGAGGTCCAGCTTAGAAGTTTCCCTATTAGCAACTGGGCTAGAGACCATTCTTCTGGTGTTTTTGACAAAGAATATGTCCAATTTCTTCTCTTGTCTTAAGAATCTGTCTGAGCCTAAATTGAGAAGTTTTAGACTAATTTCATTAGCAGAGGAGATTTCAAGACAACCTAGCATTGATTCTGTTGCATGGTTATTAATCATTCTTATGCAGGTCTACAGTGAAAAATGGCAAGCAAGGCAAAAAATACACAGTTTGAAGGGGAAAAAAAAAGCACTGTAGAATTTAATATTGCAACCAGAGCTTGGGTTAAAATCTATAAGGAGAGGTCAGATGCAAAATGGAGTGAAGGCAGTGGTTCTCTCTTGCAAGACCCACCCAGTTAAGCCTGCAATTTACAGGCTCCATCCCACTGGCAGCACTGGCCAAACAGTTCTGAGTTAGCATTCTAAAGGATGTACCAGTAAACAGGATGTGGAGTATTCCTTTTCAGGTAAGGAGAGCCTCTGAGGCCAGGTGAGTTGGAAAGGAGTCCCTGCATGGAGGCCCTGAGAGGCTGTTTGTGGGCTGTGAGTTACCACACAAACCATATGATCACTGATCTCAGAACAAAACAGGGTATGTGGTCAGCATGTCCTTGAGCCAAGTCACTTCTCTGTGTCAATGACTGGACAGCATGTTACAACAATATGAAATAGCTGGCAGGCATAGAACAAAATGGCTATAGCTATTCTTGGGGGGGGGGGGGGGCGGTCAAACCATAACAGAGCGAGTGAATCCTGGATTGCCTTGGAGAGCCCCAGGATGTTAGTGGTATGAAAGCTATGTGATGTCTGCCAAGGAGAGCTGCAGACAGAACGGAACCAGAGAAAAGTGAAGCCAGAAGGGCAAAGCCATTTAAACTGTTTGACATCAGTCATAGAACTATACGATTTGGAGTTTTTTTGAGCCAACATTTCCTCACTCTGCCTCTTGGAATAGTAAGTAATATGGGTTCTGTGCCATTATATGCTAGACATATGTAATTTGCTTTTTGTTTTTAGGGGAGATTGGAATTAAGAGATTGTCTTGGGTCTCAGAAGGCATGTACTTTTAAACAGTATTGAGCGTGTGAATGACTATGGGAACTCTTGAAGTAGAAATAAATGCATTTTTGCATTATGACATAGCCACATGCCTATGAGGAACCAGGAAGTGGAATATGGTGGTTTGGATAAGAATGACGCCATAGGCTAACATGTCCCAATACTTGGTCCCCAGATAGTGGAAATATTTGAGAAGGATTAGGAGGTGTGGCCTTGCAGGAGGAGACGTGTCCCTCGGGGAGGGCTCTGAGGTTTCAAAAGCCTGTCACACCATTTCCCACGTTCTTCATTCTGCCTCATGCTTGTGGATGAAGGTGTACGCTCTTAGCTACTGCCCCAGCACCAGCCTGCTCCTCTGCTGCCGTGCTTTCTGTCACGATGACCATGGACTCACCCTCTAGAACTGCAAATTCCAATTAAATGTTTTCTTTCATAAATTGTCTTGACCATGAATCTTTATCACATCAGTAGAAAAGTAACTAGGCAATAGATTTATAGATACTAGGCAGCTTAGTGTCTTTCAGTGCTTGTGTATTTGCTGATGTATAGTAAAGACTGATATGCAAAGAACTTTTTTTTTTACTAAGTATTTGTTCTGATGGCTTTACTCTTAATAGAAAAAAAAAACCCTAAGATTTAGGTATCTATAATGTACTTGTTCACAATTGTCAAAATTAGCTATAATTATAAAACTCTTTGTCAGTATAAGATTTAGAAAAAACACTTAAAAATTGTTTTACACTTATACATATATTTTCTATAATTTCAGTTCTTATTGATTTAAAATTCAAAGGAGCCTAGTACTGAATAAAACAGTAAAACAATATAGCATTTTTATAAATAACATTTGGTAATGTACTCTGCATTTTAAAGTCATAATGAGATCCTAGGAAGCTATTTTGGACAAAGACGCAATGGAGAAAAGAAAAAGGCAAGCAAGTCACTGATTAAGAATTAAAGAGACTGTACAAGTAGTGTGTGTGCCCCCTGCCCTGTCCACTACAACCAGCTCCTTTCCCAGCTCCTGGCTCTGACTGTGTGAGCATTCACTATAGAGTAAGTATATCTTCTGTGGAGCAGCGGCTAAGGAGACAGAACTACTCTCTGTGATGAAAGAAAAACCAAAGGGAGGAATAGAGACTGAAAGCAAAAATGATATTTATTTGAAAGTATCGGGGCAGGATGTTTATGTGGAGCAGTTTAAGGCTGAGAGGCAGACACCACCCAGTAAACTAAAGTCAATATGGATGATTCAGCTAGTCAATGAAGAAGTCTATGATTTGAAAGCAGCCAATCTATAAAACAGACAGATACCTCTGCACAGTTGGTAACAAAGGTCTACGATGCAATATATCTGGCCCAGATGCAGATAGGAAGGAAATGTCTTCTAAAAAGAGAACCTATCAATTTATTCTAGGATGTTCTGAAAGACACACAATACAATCTCAGCAAGAATACTGCAATTTGGACTCATCTTAGCCCTGATGCTTGCTCCTTGCGGGAGCTGTCCTTCCACCACATTCCGTTCCTTGGGAACTCTACCTCTTGGCTGAGACTAATGGTCCTCTTTTCTGCTGTCCTTCTGCGCCTTTATTGTGCCCCAATTGCAAAAACCCCAAAGAGACCACCAGAAACCACAACTCCAATGGAACCCCATTAGAATCTTTATTCAAGCGTTCAAGCTTGGATCACAAAACCTTCCTCATGGAACAGGATAGGAGAGTGAACCCCCAGGTCTAGGTAAAGGGGGGGAGGTTATAAAGGAAAAACTGCAAGAGGATTTTCCAAGCCTTGGCATTACATGAGAGGGTAAAGGAATATTGGTCTTTCAGCTAATTGGTTTACAGCACCTAACTAGGTGGGGCTACATCCAAAGGTGGGGCTACAACCACAAGGAGGGGCGTACATCCAAAAAGGAGCATCTTGACCTGGGAACGACTTAGGTTTCCTTAGCCCACTCTGTTATCAGCCAGCTGCAGCTGCTGTGTCTATTTTGCTAATGCCAGGGACATTTTGTGATTTTTCTCAGACCTCAAAGGAGGGGGCCATGCCTCTCTAAGGGCAAGTTAACTTATAGTGGAGCCTAAGAAGCAAAATGGAGGTTATTCCGCTCAGTCCCTTCACCTTCACATTAGCATCTTTCCACTCTTTGTGTTACTGACCTGCAGAAACAAGACATCCCACAGCCACCACACTTAGGATCCAGAGTGGGACAACAGGAACAAAAGAACAGAACACCCACACAACAAACATAAGACAACATTTATACAGAAAGAAATAATACAAACATCTTAACTCCAGATGCCTAGATCCCAGTGCAAAAAGAAAAAAATGAACAAACAATATAGTATGCTTCCTCAAGAAGCCAGCAACTCTCATTACAATAGGCCCAAGAAAAGCTATTTACCTGAAGCACAAGGACTTCAGTAATCGCCCGAGCTTACAGGGCCAAGGTCACCTGATAAGGCCACAAGGAATGAAACTAGCTTCAGCTGGTTTGAATCACTGCGGGACTGAGGTTGTGACTTTTTATTGAGAGCAATCAGAGTTTTTATACCTTTTTAGGAAATAGAATATTTAATTGCAATTGCCAAGATCAATACAGTTGTAATTGTCAGAATACAGTGAAATATGCAAGCTATATAGTTTACACAAGATAAATGTCTAAGACCAATTGTCCTGCCAAACATAAACAATATAATGCAATAACAAAAAGGGGCTGGACAGACAGCTGAGAGGATAAGAGCACTGGCTTCTCCTTCCGAGGCCACAGGTTGAATTACCAGCACCTACATGGCAGCTCACAACTGTGTATAACTCCAGGTCTAGGAGACCAGGCATTCATGAGAGATAGAGTTTTAAATTAGCCCAAAACTCAACAACAGGACCTGACTCAGGAAGACAGATTGTTAAAAATACAAGAGAACTACTTTGCTTATCACCCGGTATGAGTAACTGTTCTTTGTTGTGCCCCTGTGATGTTTATTTAAGCCCCTCCTTGTGCCTTCCAGCCATTACATCCTGCAGAGAGCATCTCAGGAAACCCGTAGGTCCAAGCCTAAGCAGAGGTGTTTCAAATACAGATGCTTCATCAATTCTGACAAACTTTTACCAGAAGACCCGACCCTTCTCCTAATTTAGTAGCTCTGTTCAAGGAACCAGGGGGCCATAAAACCTTCTGGCATCCCCTTATCTCCTAGAGCCATAAAACAATCCTATAACTTGTAGTACATTCCCCTTTGACATCCTCCCATCCCCTGGGGCTCACTCTTTCTCCCAGCCTCTCGGTCGACTCCTCTGTCTCCTGCATGGGATACGTGTTGGCCCGGAGAGCTCCATAATAGATCTCTGTAATAAACCTTGCCTTTGTGTATTACATCCAAAATGATCTGTCTGTGTCTGGGGTCCTCGATTTCCCGAGACTTGAGTAAGGGTCTCTCTGCATTGGATCTTTCAATACCTGTGCATACAGGCAAAATACCCATACACATAAAACAAAATCTTTAAAAAAAGAAAACAAAAACATTATAAGACATGAAAGCAGAATTTAAAAAGAAATCAACTCACTAAAGAAAACCCAAACAGAAATAAAATTGAAAATAAAAATCTTAAAATGCAAACAAAAACTTGAGAGCTTACCCACAGATTAAAAAACATGGAAGAGAGAATTTCAGGCCTTGAAGACGTAGTCAAAGAAAATGTTAAATCCAAAAACTTCAGGAATAAAATATGTAAGAAATCTGAGACACCATGAAAAGGCCAAACTTAAGAATTATAGGTATAAAGGCATGAAAATATTTTTAACAAAATCATTGAGGACAATTTTCTCATTCTAAAAAAAAAAAAAAAAAAAAAAAAAAAAAAAAAAAAAAAGATGTTTCTCAAGCAGAACAGTAAATAAGCCCAGAAAAAAAATTCCCATGATACCCAGTAATCAAAACATCAAATATATAGAACAAGGACTGTTGTTGTAAAAATATGAAAAATAAAAAAAGTATGGTTGTCTTTTATCCCCACTACACCATAGTGCCCCAAGATATCTGCTGGATATCTTGCCCGAAGCACACATTATAGTTCCGTGGTGGCCCTGTCCAGCCACCCCACACTCCATTACACTTAAATCTACACATAAAAGAACACACAACACAGTAATCTTTGACCCAATTGATAAGATATAATTGTCCACCTAAACATACAAAGCCCAATACACATCCTTCCCTTAAAAACATTTGTAACAACCTGTAAAGGTACAGCATGGAATCTTAATGGCACCCGCCATATTCTCCTGCCATGGCTTCTCTCCCACTCCCTCCTGTCTCTTCCTCCTTTCCATTCCAGTCTCCTCCTCTTCAAAATTCTCTCCCACCCATCCTTCCTTCTCATCCAATGACAGGCCTCCTTCTATCCTGTACCTGCCCCTCACCTGTATTTTACAAATTCAATAGGGAGAAGATTCTGGTGAAGTCACCTAAGTCCTGAGTAGACTAGGCAGCTGTCCTTGGGGCATTGGAATTAGCATCAAAATACAGATCACTCCAGGGCAAACCACAACAAAGGACAGGAACTGAAAACATTACAAGGAAAAAAGACTAGCTTTACACAAAGGCTGACCAATTAGTATAACAGCTGGCTGACTGATCTATGAAGACTCTGGAAGCCAGAGGGACTTGTCAGATGTCATACAGGATCTGAGAGACCAGGTGCCATCCCAGACTACCATACCCAACAAAACCATCAAACACAACCAACTGGAGAAAGAAAAGCATTCCACTATAAAACCAAATTCAAGCAATTTCTATTTCATAATCCAGTTCTAGAAGGAAAATTTCAGTCTGAGGGGTTTAACAACACCCAAAAGGACGCAGGAATAAATAATCCAAGAACAGTAAATCAAAAGTGACAGAGAAGTGTTTACCGGGAGTCCCAAACCCGAGGATCCCGGCCCCCAGCAGCTCTGTGCTCCCAAACCCCGTGGGAGAGAGACCTCACCACCTGGTCAGGTGGGCACTCCTGAGGCTGCAGAGCAGAAGAGACCACCAACACTGCCCACCCCTGCCCACATCCCTGGACCAAGAGGGCCCAGGAGCGGCAGGACCCCTGCACCTGAGACACCTCCAGAACCTGAAGGGACAGACCTGATAAACAGTTCTCTGCACCCAAATCCCGTGGGAGGGAGAGCTAAACCTACAGAGAGGCAGACACGCCTGGGAAACCAGAAGAGACTGCACTCTGCACAAATCTCTGATGCCAGAGGAAAACACCAAACGCCATCTGGAACCCTGGTGCACTGAGGCTCCCGGAAACGGAGGCACAGACCTTCCCGGTTGCTGCCGCTGCGGAGAATTCGTAGGCAGCACCCCACAAGCAAACTTGAGCCTCAGGACCACAGGTAAGACCAACTTTTCTGCTGCAAGTGACCTGCCTGGTGAACACAAGACACAGGCCCACAGGAACAGCTGAAGACCTGTAGATAGGAAAAACTACACGCCCGAAAGCAGAACACTCTGTCCCCATAACTGGCTGAAAGAAAACAGGAAAACAGGTCTACAGCACTCCTGACACACAGGCTTATAGGACAGTCTAGCCACTGTCAGAAATAGCAGAACAAAGTAACACTAGAGATAATCTGATGGCAAGAGGCAAGCACAGGAACCCAAGCAACAGAAACCAAGACTACATGGCATCATCGGAGCCCAATTTTCCCACCAAAGCAAACACGGAATATCCAAACACACCAGAAAAGCAAGATCTAGTCTCAAAATCATATTTGATCATGATGCTGGAGGACTTCAAGAAAGACGTGAAGAACTCCCTTAGAGAAACACAGGAAAACATTAATAAACAAGTAGAAGCCTACAGAGAAGAATCGCAAAAATCCCTGAAAGAATTCCAGGAAAACACAATCAAACAGTTGAAGGAATTAAAAATGGAAATAGAAGCAATCAAGAAAGAACACATGGAAACAACCCTGGATATAGAAAACCAAAAGAAGAGACAAGGAGCTGTAGATACGAGCTTCACCAACAGAATACAAGAGATGGAAGAGAGAATCTCAGGAGCAGAAGATTCCATAGAAATCATGGACTCAACTGTCAAAGATAATGTAAAGTGGAAAAAGCTACTGGTCCAAAACATACAGGAAATCCAGGACTCAATGAGAAGATCAAACCTAAGGATAATAGGTATAGAAGAGAGTGAAGACTCCCAGCTCAAAGGACCAGTAAATATCTTCAACAAAATCATAGAAGAAAACTTCCCTAACCTAAAAAAAGACATACCCATAGGCATACAAGAAGCCTACAGAACTCCAAATAGATTGGACCAGAAAAGAAACACCTCCCGTCACATAATAGTCAAAACACCAAACGCACAAAATAAAGAAAGAATATTAAAAGCAGTAAGGGAAAAAGGTCAAGTAACATATAAAGGCAGACCTATCAGAATCACACCAGATTTTCGCCAGAAACTATGAAAGCCAGAAGATCCTGGACAGATGTCATACAGACCCTAAGAGAACACAAATGCCAGCCCAGGTTACTGTATCCTGCAAAACTCTCAATTAACATAGATGGAGAAACCAAGATATTCCATGACAAAACCAGATTTACACAATATCTTTCTACAAATCCAGCACTACAAAGGATAATAAATGGTAAAGCCCAACATAAGGAGGCAAACTATACCCTAGAAGAAGCAAGAAACTAATCGTCTTGGCAACAAAACAAAGAGAAGAAAAGCACACAAACATAACCTCACATCCAACTATGAATATAACAGGAAGCAATAATCACTATTCCTTAATATCTCTCAACATCAATGGCCTCAACTCCCCAATAAAAAGACATAGATTAACAAACTGGATACGCAACGAGGACCCTGCATTCTGCTGCCTACAGGAAACACACCTCAGAGACAAAGACAGACACTACCTCAGAGTGAAAGGCTGGAAAACAACTTTCCAAGCAAATGGTCAGAAGAAGCAAGCTGGAGTAGACATTCTAATATCAAATAAAATCAATTTCCAACTAAAAGTCATCAAAAAAGATAAGGAAGGACACTTCATATTCATCAAAGGAGAAATCCACCAAGATGAACTCTCAATCCTAAATATCTATGCCCCAAATACAAGGGCACCTACATACATAAAAGAAACCTTACTAAAGCTCAAAACACACATTGCACCTCACATTATAATAGTGGGAGATTTCAACACCCCACTCTCATCAATGGACAGATCATGGAAACAGAAATTAAACAGTGATGTCGACAGACTAAGAGAAGTCATGAGCCAAATGGACTTAACGGATATTTATAGAACATTCTATCCTAAAGCAAAAGGATATACCTTCTTCTCAGCTCCTCATGGTACTTTCTCCAAAAACCATCAAATGGAAAAAAGACAGCATTTTCAGGAAATGGTGCTGGTTCAACTGGAGGTCAACATGCAGAAGAATTCAGATCGATCCATGCTTATCACCCTGTACAAAGCTTAAGTCCAAGTGGATCAAGGACCTCCACATCAAACCAGATACACTCAAACTAATAGAAGAAAAACTAGGGAAGCATCTGGAACACATGGGCACTGGAAAAAATTTCCTGAACAAAACACCAATGGCTTATGCTCTAAGATCAAGAATCGACAAATGGGATCTCATAAAACTGCAAAGCTTCTGTAAGGCAAAGGACACTGTGGTTAGGACAAAATGGCAACCAACAGATTGGGAAAAGATCTTTACCAATCCTACAACAGACAGAGGCCTTATATCCAAAATATACACAGAACTCAAGAAGTTAGACTGCAGGGAGACAAATAACCCTATTAAAAAATGGGGTTCAGAGCTAAACAAAGAATTCACAGCTGAGGAATGCCGAATGGCTGAGAAACACCTAAAGAAATATTCAAGATCTTTATTCATAAGGGAAATTCAAATCAAAACAACCCTGAGATTTCACTTTACACCAGTGAGAATGACTAAGATCAAAAACTCAGGGGACAGCAAATGCTGGCGAGGATGTGGAGAAAGAGGAACACTCCTCCATTGTTGGTGGGATTGCAGACTGGTACAACCATTCTGGAAATCAGTCTGGAGGTTCCTCAGAAAATTGGACATTGAACTGCCTGAGGATCCAGCTATACCTCCCTTGGGCATATACCCAAACGATGCCCCAATATATAAAAAAGTCACGTGCTCCACTATGTTCATCGCAGCCTTATTTATAATAGCCAGAAGCTGGAACGAACCCAGATGCCCTTCAACAGAGGAATGGATACAGAAAACGTGGTACATCTACACAATGGAATATTACTCAGCTATCAAAAACAATGACTTTATGAAATTCGTAGGCAAATGGTCGGAACTGGAAAATATCATCCTGAGTGAGGTAACCAAATCACAGAAAAACACACATGGTATGCACTCATTGATAAGTGGCTATTAGCCCAAATGCTTGAATTACCCTAGATGCCTAGAACAAATGAAACTCAAGACGGATGATCAAAATGTGAATGCTTCACTCCTTCTTTAAAAGGGGAACAAGAATACCCTTGGCAGGGAATAGAGAGGCAAAGATTAAAACAGACACAGAAGGAACACCCATTCAGAGCCTGCCCCACATGTGGCCCATGCATATACAGCCACCCAATTAGACAAGATGGATGAAGCAAAGAAGTGCAGACTGACAGGAGCCGGAAGTAGATCTCTCCCGAGAGACACAGCCAGAATACAGCAGACACAGCCAGAATACAGCAAACACAGAGGCGCATGCCAGCAGCAAACCACTGAATTGAGAATAGGACCCCCGTTGAAGGAATCATAGAAAGAACTGGAAGAGCTTGAAGGGGCTCGAGACCCCATATGTACAACAATGCCAAGCAACCAGAGCTTCCAGGGACTAAGCCACTACCTAAAGACTATACATGGACTGACCCTGGACTCTGACCTCATAGATGGCAATAAATATCCTAGTAAGAGCACCATTGGAAGGGGAAGCCCTGGGTCCTGCTAAGACTGAACCCCCAGTGAACTAGACTGTTGCGGGGAGGGCAACAAGGGGGGGGGAGGATGGGGAGGGGAACACCCATAAAAAAGGGGAGGGGGGAGGGGGATGTTTGCCCGGAAACTGGGAAAGGGAATAACACTCGAAATGTATATAAGAAATACTCAAGTTAATAAAAAAAAAAGAAATACTCAAGTTAATAAAAAAATAAATAAATAAAAAATAAAAAAGTGACAGAGAAATACCCACAGAAAAACCACAAAATAATAGGACTCAATTAAAAAAAAAAACAAAAAAACAAAACCTGCTACGTTGTCTCAATTCCCAAATAAGAAGACACAGACTGACATCTTGCATGGACTAGTTTTTTTGCTTTATTTAAGAAGAATGCCTCATCAACAAGGATACCTTCACTTCAGGGTAAACGGATAGAAAAGAGATTTCCAAGCAAGTGGGCCCAAGGAGTAAGCAGGCATAGCTATGTTTGTGTTTATTGAAAATAGATTTCTTCTCTCATATAATACATCTCAACCATAGTTTACCAATCCCCTCCCCACTCCCACCAGCTCTCCCCACCTTCTCTCTCCCTGAAATCCACTCTCCTTCTGTTTCCTCTTCAGAAAAACAGTAGTTCTCCAAGAGACAACAGCCAAACAGGAATAAACAAGATAAAATAAGACATGAAAAAACCCTCATATCAAGGCTGGACAAGGTAACCCAGTAAGAGTAAAAGTGTCCCAAGAGCAGGCAAAAGAGTCAGAAATGCACCTGTTGCCACCGTTAAGAGTCCTACAAAAGCACCATGTAACAGCCATAACATATACACAGAGGACGTGGTACAGATCCATGCAGGTCCCACACTACCTTTTCAGTCTCTGCGAGCCCATGTGAGCCCTGCTTAGCATCCTTCATGTCCTCCTTACATTCTGACTCCTGCAGTCTTTGTTCCCCTTGAGCTGGGTTCCCTGAGCTCTCAAGGGAGGGATCCAATAAAGACCCCCCCACACACCCAATTTAGACACTGTGGCTGTGCATCTCTACACAAGCTTTTATTTGCTACATAGGAAGCCTCTCCATGACCACTGGATAAGGCACTGGTTTATGAGTAGAGCAGAATATTGTTAGACATTCCTCTTCTTCTCTTCTCTTCTCTTCTCTTCTCTTCTCTTCTCTTCTCTTCTCTTCTCTTCTCTTCTCTTGAGTTTTATGCAGGCTGATAAATATGGATCTATTTTTATTCTTCTACAAACAGATACCAAGTTTGACCAGCACCATTTGTTGAAAATGCTTTCTTTCTTTTCTTCCCCAGAGTATATGATTTCTGACTTCTTTATGAAAAAATCAGATGTACATAGGTCTGTTAATTTATGTCTGGGTCCTCAGTTCAATTCCATTGATCAGTGTGTCTGTTTTTATATCCATACTTTGTAGCTTTTATTCCTATAGTTCTGTAGTACAACAGGAAACCAGGAATGGTGAGACCTCCAGCAGTTCTTTTATTGTTCAGGATTATCTTCGATATCCTGGGATGTTTGTCTTTTCATATGAAGTTGAGAATTGTTCTTTGAAGATCAATAAAGAATTGTGTTTGAATTTTGGTGGTGATTGTAATGAATCTGTAGATTGCTTTTGGTAGGATGCCTGTGTTTACTACATTAATCCTACCGATCCATGAGTGTGGGAGATCTGTCCATCTTCTGATATCTTCTTCAATTTCATTCTCCAAAGACTTGAAGTTTTTTTTTTTTTTTTTTTTTTTTTTTTTTTTTTTTTTTCACTTTTTTTTTTTTTATTAACTTGAGTATTTCTTATATACATTTCGAGTGTTATTCCCTTTCCCGGTTTCCGGGCAAACATCCCCCTCCCCCCTCCCCTTCCTTATGGGTGTTCCCCTCCCAACCCTCCCCCCATTGCCGCCCTCCCCCCATAGACTAGTTCACTGTGGGTTCAGTCTTGGCAGGACCCAGGGCTTCCCCTTCCACTGGTGCTCTTACTAGGACATTCATTGCTACCTATGGGGTCAGAGTCCAGGGTCAGCCCATGTATAGTCTTTAGGTAGTGGCTTAGTCCCTGGAAGCTCTGGTTGCTTGGCATTGTTGTACTTTTGGGGTCTCGAGCCCCTTCAAGCTCTTCCAGTTCTTTCTCTGATTCCTTCAATAGGGGACCTATTCTCAGTTCAGTGGTTTGCTGCTGGCATTCGCCTCTATATTTGCTGTATTCTGGCTGTGTCTCTCAGGAGCGATCTACATCCGGCTCCTGTCTGTCTGCACTTCTTTGCTTCATCCATCTTGTCTAATTGGGTGGCTGTATATGTATGGGCCACATGTGGGGCAGGCTCTGAATGGGTGTTCCTTCAGTCTCTGTTTTAATCTTTGCCTCTCCCTTCCCTGCCAAGGGTATTCTTTTTCCTCATTTAAAGAAGGAGTGAAGCATTCACATTTTGATCATCCGTCTTGAGTTTCGTTTGTTCTAGGGATCTAGGGTAATTCAAGCATTTGGGCTAATAGCCACTTATCAATGAGTGCATACCATGTATGTCTTTCTGTGATTGGGTTAGCTCACTCAGGATGATATTTTCCAGTTCCAACCATTTGCCTACGAATTTCATAAACTCGTTGTTTTTGATAGCTGAGTAATATTCCATTGTGTAGATGTACCACATTTTCTGTATCCATTCCTCTGTTGAAGGGCATCTGGGTTCTTTCCAGCTTCTGGCTATTATAAATAAGGCTGCGATGAACATAGTGGAGCACGTGTCTCTTTTATATGTTGAGGCATCTTTTGGGTATATGCCCAAGAGAGGTATAGCTGGATCATCAGGCAGTTCAATGTCCAATTTTCTGAGGAACCTCCAGACTGATTTCCAGAATGGTTTTACCAGTCTGCAATCCCACCAACAATGGAGGAGTGTTCCTCTTTCTCCACATCCTCGCCAGCATCTGCTGTCACCTGAGTTTTTGATCTTAGCCAATCGCACTGGTGTGAGGTGAAATCTCAGGGTTGTTTTGATTTGCATTTCCCTTATGACTAAAGATGTTGAACATTTCTTTAGGTGTTTCTCAGCCATTCGGCATTCCTCAGCTGTGAATTCTTTGTTTAGCTCTGAACCCCATTTTTTAATAGGGTTATTTGTTTCCCTGCGGTCTAACTTCTTGAGTTCTTTGTATATTTTGGAAATAAGGCCTCTATCTGTTGTAGGATTGGTAAAGATCTTTTCCCAATCTGTTGGTTGCCGTTTTGTCCTAACCACAGTGTCCTTTGCCTTACAGAAGCTTTGCAGTTTTATGAGATCCCATTTGTCGATTCTTGATCTTAGAGCATAAGCCATTGGTGTTTTGTTCAGGAAATTTTTTCCAGTGCCCATGTGTTCCAGATGCTTCCCTAGTTTTTCTTCTATTAGTTTGAGTGTGTCTGGTTTGATGTGGAGGTCCTTGATCCACTTGGACTTAAGCTTTGTACAGGGTGATAAGGATGGATCGATCTGCATTCTTCTACATGTTGCCCTCCAGTTGAACCAGCACCATTTGCTGAAAATACTATCTTTTTTCCATTGGATGGTTTTGGCTCCTTTGTCAAAAATCAAGTGACCATAGGTGTGTGGGTTCATTTCTGGGTCTTCAATTCTATTCCATTGGTCTATCTGTCTGTCTCTGTACCAATACCATGCAGTTTTTATCACTATTGCTCTGTAATACTGCTTGAGTTCAGGGATAGTGATTCCCCCTGAAGTCCTTTTATTGTTGAGGATAGCTTTAGCTATCCTGGGTTTTTTGTTATTCCAGATGAATTTGCAAATTGTTCTGTCTAACTCTTTGAAGAATTGGATTGGTATTTTGATGGGGATTGCATTGAATCTGTAGATTGCTTTTGGTAAAATGGCCATTTTTACCATATTAATCCTGCCAATCCATGAGCATGGGAGATCTTTCCATCTTCTGAGGTCTTCTTCAATTTCTTTCCTCAGTGTCTTGAAGTTCTTATTGTACAGATCTTTTACTTGCTTGGTTAAAGTCACACCGAGGTACTTTATATTATTTGGGTCTATTATGAAGGGTGTCGTTTCCCTAATTTCTTTCTCGGCTTGTTTCTCTTTTGTGTAGACGAAGGCTACTGATTTATTTGAGTTAATTTTATACCCAGCCACTTTGCTGAAGTTGTTTATCAGCTTTAGTAGTTCTCTGGTGGAACTTTTGGGATCACTTAAATATACTATCATGTCATCTGCAAATAGTGATATTTTGACCTCTTCTTTTCCGATCTGTATCCCTTTGATCTCCTTTTGTTGTCTGATTGCTCTGGCTAGAACTTCAAGAACTATATTGAATAAGTAGGGAGAGAGTGGGCAGCCTTGTCTAGTCCCTGATTTTAGTGGGATTGCTTCAAGTTTCTCTCCATTTAGTTTAATGTTAGCAACTGGTTTGCTGTATATGGCTTTTACTATGTTTAGGTATGGGCCTTGAATTCCTATTCTTTCCAGGACTTTTATCATGAAGGGGTGTTGAATTTTGTCAAATGCTTTCTCAGCATCTAATGAAATGATCATGTGGTTCTGTTCTTTCAGTTTGTTTATATAATGGATCACGTTGATGGTTTTCCGTATATTAAACCATCCCTGCATGCCTGGGATGAAGCCTACTTGATCATGGTGGATGATTGTTTTGATGTGCTCTTGAATTCGGTTTGCCAGAATTTTATTGAGTATTTTTGCGTCGATATTCATAAGGGAAATTGGTCTGAAGTTCTCTTTCTTTGTTGTGTCTTTGTGTGGTTTAGGTATAAGAGTAATTGTGGCTTCATAGAAGGAATTCGGTAGGGCTCCATCTGTTTCAATTTTGTGGAATAGTTTGGATAATATTGGTATGAGGTCTTCTATGAAGGTTTGATAGAATTCTGCACTAAACCCGTCTGTACCTGGGCTCTTTTTGGTTGGGAGACCTTTAATGACTGCTTCTATTTCCTTAGGAGTTATGGGGTTGTTTAACTGGTTTATCTGTTCCTGATTTAACTTCGATACCTGGTATCTGTCTAGGAAATTGTCCATTTCCTGAAGATTTTCAAATTTTGTTGAATATAGGTTTTTATAGTAAGATCTGATGATTTTTTGAATTTCCCCCGAATCTGTAGTTATGTCTCCCTTTTCATTTCTGATTTTGTTAATTTGGACACACTCTCTGTGTCCTCTCGTTAGTCTGGCTAAGGGTTTATCTATCTTGTTGATTTTCTCAAAGAACCAACTTTTGGTTCTGTTGATTCTTTCTATGGTCCTTTTTGTTTCTACTTGGTTGATTTCAGCTCTGAGTTTGATTATTTCCTGCCTTCTACTCCTCCTGGGTGTATTTGCTTCTTTTTGTTCTAGAGCTTTTAGGTGTGCTGTCAAGCTGCTGACATATGCTCTTTCCTGTTTCTTTCTGCAGGCACTCAGCGCTATGAGTTTTCCTCTTAGCACAGCTTTCATTGTGTCCCATAAGTTTGGGTATGTTGTATCTTCATTTTCATTAAATTCTAAAAAGTTTTTAATTTCTTTCTTTATTTCTTCCTTGACCAGGTTATCATTGAGTAGAGCATTGTTCAATTTCCACGTATATGTGGGCATTCTTCCCTTATTGTTATTGAAGACCAGTTTTAGGCCGTGGTGGTCCGATAGCACGCATGGGATTATTTCTATCTTTCTGTACCTGTTGAGGCCCGTTTTTTGACCAATTATATGGTCAATTTTGGAGAAAGTACCATGAGGAGCTGAGAAGAAGGTATATCCTTTTGCTGTAGGATAGAATGTTCTATAAATATCCGTTAAGTCCATTTGGCTCATGACTTCTCTTAGTCTGTCTACATCACTGTTTAATTTCTGTTTCCATGATCTGTCCATTGATGAGAGTGGGGTGTTGAAATCTCCCACTATTATTGTGTGAGGTGCAATGTGTGTTTTGAGCTTTAGTAAGGTTTCTTTTACATATGTAGGTGCCCTTGTATTTGGGGCATAGATATTTAGGATTGAGAGTTCATCTTGGTTGATTTTTCCTTTGATGAATATGAAGTGTCCTTCCTTATCTTTTTTGATGACTTTTAGTTGGAAATTGATTTTATTTGATATTAGAATGGCTACTCCAGCTTGCTTCTTCTGACCATTTGCTTGGAAAGTTGTTTTCCAGCCTTTCACTCTGAGGTAGTGTCTGTCTTTGTCTCTGAGGTGTGTTTCCTGTAGGCAGCAGAATGCAGGGTCCTCGTTGCGTATCCAGTTTGTTAATCTATGTCTTTTTATTGGGGAGTTGAGACTTGAAGTTTTAATCATAGTCTTAAAACATAACAAGTCTTTCACTTGTTTGGTTAGAGTTACCCCAAGATATTTTATATTATTTGAAGTGATCGTGAAATGTGTTATTTCCCTGATTTCTTTCTCAGTTTGTGTCATCGCATATAAGAGGGCTACTGATTTGTGTGTGTGTGTGTGTGTGTGTGTGTGTGTGTGTGTGTGTGCATTATTCTTGTATCTATCAACTTTGCTGAAAATTTTTACCAGATGCAGGCATTCCCTGGTGAAATTTTTAGGGCCACTTATATATCCTATCATATTGTTTGCAAATAATACTTTTATTTCTTCCTTTTCAATTTATATGCCTCTAATTGTCATGAGTTGTCTTATCATTCTAGTTAAAAATGTTGCAGTAAAAAGTAAATCAGTGGGACTGGTTCTTATACGTACCTGGGAGGTCGTTCTTCACTAGTTCTGGTTCTATCAGGCCATTGGAACTAGTGCTAATTTATCTCAGCAGCTATATGCTGGCCCCCAGGGTACTCTGTAACCCAGGTGGTCTGCTGGCTGTTCACTCACAGTTCCCTTGGCCGGTTGTTACCACACCAGGCATACACATCCCAATTCCGTGGTGGGCTTGGTGCATCCCATCACCATACCTTCTCTTGAACTCAATTAAGTTGCCACATGAAAGAACAAACCACACAATAACATCTGATCCAACTGATAAGATATAATTTTCCCACCCAGACAACACAAAATTCTATACACACTCATCCCTTAGAAATATTCATTATAATGTGTATCTATGTGCAAGAAGAATCTTAACATCTGCCACCATGTTCTCCCAGCTCCTTGTCCTCCTTCTAACACTTTTCTCCCACCCATCCTTCCTTCTTGTCCAATGACAGGCCTTGTTCTGTACCTGCCTTTCTGCATAAATACATCAACCTACAAAACAAGTACTAGATTGAATAGATATGGAAAGAGTAGATAGCCTCATCTTGTTTCTGGTTTTAGTGGAATTGCTTTGAGCTTTTCTCCATTTAATTTGATGTTGGCTAAAGGATGCCGTAAATTGTCTTTATTTTGTTTACATGTGTCTTGTGTATCCCTAATCTCTCCAGAGTTTTTATCATGAAGGGGTGTTAGATTTTGTCAAAGGTCTTTCCTCTGTCTAATGAGATGATCATGTGTGTTTTTTTTTCTCTTTCAGTTTGCTTATATGGCGGGTTACATTGACAGATTTTCATATGATAAATCATCCCTGCACGTAAGAGATGAAGCCTACTTGATCATGGTGAATGATCTTTTTGATGTGTTCTTGTATTTGGTCTGCAAGTATTTTATACGGTACATTTGTATGTATGTATGTTCATCAGAAAAACTGGTTTGTAATTCTCTTTCTTCATTGAGTCTTTGTGTGGTTTAGGTATCAGAGTGACTGTGGCCTCAGAAAATGAACTGAATGATGTTGTTTTTGTTTCTATTTTGTGGAATAATTTGAGGGGTATCAGTGTAAAATCTTCTTTGAATGCCTAATAGAATTCAGTGCTAAAACTAGCTGGCTCTTGGCTTATTTGCTTGAGAGATTTTTAATGACTGCTTCTATTTCACTAGGGGTTAAAGATCTGCTTGTTTATTTGGTCTTGATTTAACTTTGAGATGTGGTGCCTATTGAGAAAATTATCCACTTCTTTTACATTTTACAATTTTGTGGCGTACAGGTTTTTAAAATATGTCCTTGTGATTCTCTAGATTTCCTCAGTGTCTGATATTATGGCCCCCTTTTCACTTTTGATTTTATTAATTTGGATATTCTCTCTTTTGTTAGTTTGGATAAGTATTTGTATATCTTTTTGATTTTCTCAATGAACCAACTCTTTGTTTCACAGATGCTTCGTATTGTTCTCTTTGTTTCTCTTTTATTGATTTCAGCCATGACTTTGATAATTTCTTTCTATCTACTGCTCTTGGGTTGCTTACTTCTTTTTTCTTCTAGAGTTTTCAGGTGTGCTGTTAAATTCCTAGTATGAGATCTCCAACTATGGTTTTCTTTGTTACTGTAGGCACTTAGTGCTATGAGCTTTCCTGTTAGCACTGCTTTCATTGTGTCCCATAATTTTGAGTATGTTGGGTATTCATTTTCATTGAATTCTAGAAAGTCTTTAATTTTTCTTTATTTCTACCTTGACACATTTTTTCACTGAGTAGAGAGTGTTCAGTTTCTGTGAGTTTTCTAAGCTTTCAGTTGTTTTGGAAATCTAGCTTTAATCTTCGGTAGTCTGATAGGATGCAGGGAAGCATTTCAATTATCTTGTATATATTTAGACTTACTTTATGTCTCAGAATACGGCAAATTTTTGAGAAAGTTTCACAAGGGGCCCCAAAGAAGGTATATTATTTTGTGTTTGGATGGAATGTTCTGTAAACATTTGTTAGGTATATTTGGTTTATAATGTCATTTATCTCCAGCATTTCTCTGTTTAGTTTTTGTTTGGATGACTTGTCCGTCCATTGATGACTGCACTATCCCACTATCAGTGTGTGGGGATCAGTATGTGACTTAACCTGTGGCAGTGTTTCTTTTATGAAGGAGTATGCCCAAGCTAATATTTAGGGCATAGATGCTAAGAATTGAAATGTCCTCTTTGTGGATTTTTTCTTTGATGAGCATGAGGTGTCCTTCCCCATCTCTTTTGATTAGCTTTTATTTGAAGTTTATTTTGTTAGATATCAAAATAGCAACACCAGATTGCTTCTCGGATCCATTTTCTTAGAATATCTTTTCCAACCCTTTACCCTGAGGTTGTGTCTATCCTTGATGTTAAAATGTTTTTCTCATATGCAGCAAATGGATGGGTCCTTTTTGCTGTTGTTATTGTTGTTTTTTATCCTTTTTGTTAATTTGTGTCTTTTTATTGAGGAATTGAGGCAATTTATATTGAGAGATATCAGTGGGCAATAAGTGTTAATTCCTGTTTTGTTGGTGGTGGTGGTGGTGGTGGCAGCAGTGATGGGGGGGGGCATCTCTGGGAGTGTTTCTCCTCTTTTGGTTTTGCTGATGTGAGATTATCTGTGTTTACGTGTATGTAGTTAGCCTCCTTGGTTGGATATTTTCCTCTATGTTCTGTATGTTCTGTAGGGCTGGCTTTGTAGATAGATTTTTGTTTAAAATTGACTTTTTTAAGGAATAGCGTATTTTCTTGATTTATGGTGATTGAACGTTTTGCTGAGTATTGTACTGTAGACTGGCATTTGTGATCTCTTAGATCGCACACACATCTGCTGCAGCACATCTGTATACTTCTGGCCTTTAGAATCTTCATTGAGAATCCAGTTATACTTCTTATTTGTCTGCCTTTACATATTACTTGGTCTCCCCCTCCCCAGCTCTTAATAATCTTTTGTTTTGTATATTTAGTGTCTTGATTATTATCAAGGATACTTCTTTTCGTAGTCTAATATATTTGGTGACTTGTATGCTTCTTGTGCTTTTATAGGCATCTCCTTTAGGTAAGGAAAAATTTCTTCTAGTGTTTTGCAGAAAATACTGTCTGGGCCTTTGAACTGGTATTGTTCTTCTTCCTCTATTTTTTTCCTTTTTTTCTTAAGTAAATAGATTTTGTATTGAATATTTTTTATTTACATTTCAAATGCTATCCCCCTTCCTGATTTCCCATCCATAAACCTTCTATCCCATCCCCCTACCTCCTTCCTCTATTTCTATTATTCATAGGTTTGCTCATTTTATAGTGCACTAGATTCCCTGGGTGTTTTATGTTAGGAGTTTTTTTTTTTTTAATTTAATTCAAAAATTTCCCCCAAAACAGGGTTTTTCTTTTGGCTGTTCTCAAACTTACTCTATAGACCATAGTGACCTCAAACTCACAGACTCATGACTTCCTAGTGTTGGGATTAAAGGTATACACAACCTCTGCCTGGCTAGGTTTAACTTTTTTGATGGATACATCAATTGTTTGTTTTTCTTGGCTTTCTTTAAGAGATTTATTAATTTCCTCCAATTATTCATTTGTGCTTTACTGAATATTTTTAAGGGATTAATTCATTTCTCCTTTAATGACCTCTATCATCTTCATATAGTTAAAAGTCTTTTTCTTGTACAATGGCTGTGTTGGATTATTTAGGACCTGCTATTGTAGGATAGCTGGACTCTGGTAGTGACATATTGTCCTGACTGTTACTGATTGTGTTCTGATGCTATTGTCTAGGCATCTGGGATTGGGATGACTGTAGGCCTAGGTACTGATATCTGGGTTTGTCTTGGTTGGGCAGGAGTTTTTTTCCTTGGTTTCTGTTTCCTCTCTGGATTTCAGAGTGTGATGTCTGTCTTTTACCCATTTTACTTTTTTGCTTGGCAGGTGTGCATTCATGGGGCATATTTGCTGGTGTTGGAGGCCAGGTGAAGGGGAGGCTAGAGGCAGGTGACTGAGAGATCCATAGAAGGTCTGGACAGTGGGGAGAGAAAGCTGCCCCTGGTGTTCTGTTGCAGCCTTAGGACTGATCCTGATAGTTGGGTGTAGGGTAGAAAGAGAGTGGGAAGGTCAGTGGGAAGCCCATTTGGTCTTCTCAGGTGTGGATGTTTTAATATCTGACAAAATAGACTTTATTTCAAAACTAATGAAAAGAGATAGGAAAGGACACCATATACTCACCAATGGAAAAAAATCCACCAAGACTATATTAAGATTCTAAAGATTTTTGCAACAATTACAAGAGTACCCAAGTTCATAATAGAAACAATACAACAGCTGTAATCACATATTTACCTCACACAGTGGTAGTGGGTGACATCAATATCCAACTCTCACCAATAGACAGGTCATCTAGACAAAAACTAAACAGAAAAACTGAAATTAAGTAATATTATGAATCAAATAGACCTACTACAATCTACAGAGCATTCTACCTAAACACTAAAGAATATACTTTTTTTCACAGTAGCTTGTGGAACTTTCTCCAAAATTAAGCACGTATTAGGGTCCAGGAGTTTCCTCTCAGTCAGACAATATGGTTTATTGAGCATACACCCCATGACTTGAAGGCACCCATGCTGCCATGGTACCGAGAACCGGGAGTAGGTCTGGGGAATTTAACAAAAGACAGAGACTTAGGTTAGTTGTGCTACAAGAATGCCAAAGCTTTACTGAGGTTCACAATATATACACACCAAGTGCACTGGGTGGAAAATCCCCTGGAAGCACGATGGAAAAACAAGTTTATGTTCTCAGGATAAAAACAGAAACTGACTCAATGGTGTTACTGCCAAGTGGCCAAAGAGCAAAGGCCAAGATGTTCTTTTCTTTTCTTTTTTTTTTTTTTCCAGAGCTGGGGACCGAGCCCAGGGCCTTGTGCTTGCTAGGCAAGAGCTCTACCACTGAGCTAAATCCCCAACCTCAAGATGTTCTTTTCTTAAGAATAAAAGTTTACACATGCATCAGTAAGACTCAGCAGGGGGCAAACACTGAGGGAGCCCAGGAAGGTACGACAAGTCCCCCTTTTTAATTTTTTTAAAGTAGCACATGTCTTAGGTCACTCTGGGAAAACCAATACCCTTACCCATCATTGGGACTCTCTGCCAATCTCAGAGGCCATGTCTTAGGCAGATGCTGTTCCCAAAGTGTTGCCCATCACAGACTAACTACTTCCTGTAAAGGCTGAGCCAGATTTAGGCAGAGGGATTGTCTCCTGCCACGTAGAGCAACACTTGCTTAGTCACTGCCTGGGACTGGGAATTCTGTCTACACATGTGACAAAGAAATAAAAGTCCACTACTGTGATGCCAAGGGCCATAACACTGAGGGCCACTGATCTGGCCCAGTCTTTGATTAACTGACCAGCCAACTTTAAGCAAGCCAACAGACCTTCCCCAGATACAGGAGGCACCCGGGCTTCATCAATCCCCTGGATAGCAACAGATTATCACTGTTCACAATTTAAGAAACTCCAACTCCAAGGTCCTCCAAGATAGATGCTCAACCTCCTCAATTCTGCACCAACACTAGACACTTTAGCAGGGGTAACACAAACACTATAATGAGCAAGAAGGCATATGAGCATCCACAATAAATCCAACTGTTCTTGTAACAAGGAAGTTCAGAATTCCTAATTGGATCTGTGAATTCAAACCATTCTGAACAGTTAACGCTGCTGCCACTTCTCCAGACAGTTTATCCAATGTGTGAGCAGAAACTACAGATTGAGAAATGGCAACACCAGCTATGGTAGCAGCAGTGGCAGAAATGGCAATGGCAGTAATAATGACTGCAGTAATGCCAAAATCTCTTTTGTGATGATATAAACTGAGGGGAAATCTTCCACCATCATCCAATGACATAGGAATGACTACAGGGACCCAAACCACAAGAGATGAATCTTCATGTTCCCAACAATTAGTCAACAAACAGGACAGCTGCTTTTCTTGTGGTCCTATTGGTGGTGATCACTGCTGGCCAAACTGTGCTCCTTATTCCCACTGGCATCAGGATTGGTGGATTTTTTTTTCACGAAGCTACAATAAGTCTCCATCCGTACCAGATTCCTTGGCTACAGAATATACATAATGCTGAGGAACCCAAATGGGTGCTTCATCATCTCTAGGAGAAACACAAGCAGAACCCCTAATTCTAACTAACACGGGGTCAAGTCCCTTCCACAATCCTGAGGTTAAATCTTTCCAGTGGTCCAGACCTTCCTTAGTTCTTATTCCTTTCCAATGTCTATCTGCTGCTGAACAGTTATTCTTATCTACTAACAAAAACTTTAAAATAAAAATAATAAAGGAAAGTTTAGCAGGTAGGGGAATCTGGGCCCTTGTTTTTGTTTTTTCAAGATAATTCATAAGTGTTAAATGAGCTCTTTCTACTATGGCTTATCCTTGAGGATTATAAGTAAAGCCAGTTTTATGTACAACATCATAATCCTCACAAAATTCCTTAAAAGTCCCACTAGTATATGCTGGTCCATTTTTAATTGTTGTGGAACTCCCATAAAGGCAAAGCCTGTAAGCAGTGACTTTTATCATCCTTAATTTTCTCTCCACTATGTGCAGAGGCCAAAAGTAAGCCAAAATAGCTATCAATAGACACATGGACAAACCGTAATTTCTCAAAGGAAGTAATATGGGTAGCATCCAGTTGCCATATATTATTAGGCTCTAACCCTCTTGAGTTAACTCCCAAATTGGGAGAGGAAATAAATGGGGCACACTGGGGACATTGACTGACTATTTGGGTTGCTTGTTCTTTAGTTACTCCATTGTGAAACCTCAAAGAATTAGCATTAAGATGAAATTTTAGGCATCTGTAAAGCTTTATCATAGGCAGTACTATTCATTAACATATAATAACATTGATACTGAGTATAAGTATCAGCCAACTCATTGCCTTGTGCTAAGGGGCCAGGTAACATGGAACATCCTCTTATTTGGCCTATAAAAATAGGTTCTTGACGCTGCCATAGCAAAGCCTGTACTTGTGATAAACAGGCACAAATGGATGAAACAGAGCAACAAAGGCAGCAGTCTCAAGGGGTGAAACAATCTGAGATACATGCACACTATTAGTGTATATGTTACAAGGTTCATCAGGAAACATTATCAAAACTAGCTGTAAAGCTTTCATTTCTGCTAGCTGTGCAGAACAATTAGGAATTTTTATAAGCTCTACCTTCCCTCCAGACAGTACTGCAGCAAATCCATTGGAAGAACCATCAGTAAACACTAAATGAGCCTTTTGTAAACAGGAACTAACAATAGTTTGTGGAAAACTACTGGATGTGTTTAAAAAAAACTGAAAAATTTTACTATCAGGAAAACGGTTATCAAAATGATTAACAACAGTGCACATTAAAATAGCCCAATCTGTAAATCCCTGGGCTAAATATTGTAGCTGTTCCTTGGTATAGGGAGTAATAATAAGATCTGGTTCCTTGCCAAAGGTCTGTAAACTAATTTTTTGAGCCTTGGACAGTAATTGAATAATGGCCTGAGGATAAGCCATCACTATTTTTGTGGGTGAAGCTTGAAAATAAACCCACATTAAAGGGTCATTCTGCCACAAAGCCTAGTAGGGGAATGAGCAGATAAAAAAATAAAAAACAAAAGAGTCCTAGAATAATCAATGTAATTAAGGTGAGCCTCTTCCAAAGCCTGTTGTACTAAATTTAAGCATTCACGCATTTCTGGAGTTAATTATCTAGATGAATTTGGAGAGGAGTCATCTTTTAAAATATCAAATAATGGCTTCAATTGTCCTGTGATTAATTTTAATGTTGATTGAAGCCAATTTATACCCCCTAATAAAATTTGAAAGTCATTTAAGGTCTTTTTTTAAAAATATTTACTTATTTTTTATGAGTACACTGTCTTCATACACACCAGAAGAGGACATCGGATTCCAGATGGTTGTGAGCCACCATGTGGTTGCTGGGAATTGAACTCAGGACCTCTGGAAGAGCAGTCAGTGCTCTTAACCACTGAGCCATTTCTCCAGCTCCATTTAAGGTCTTTAGTGTATCTAATCTAATTTTAAGTTTTTGTGGGCGAATTCCTTTTTGTAATAATTCATGTCCTAAATATTGATACAGAAAATTCTTTTGAACCTTTTCAGGAGCAATCACTAACCCTGTAGCACCCAAATCTTCTTGTAAATCAGCTGTGGCTACTTCTGTCTCAAAAGCTTTAGGGCAGAGGCTACATACACCTGATGCATAGTAGGACTATTGGCCATCCCCTGATGTAGCACAACCCAATGATAGCAATGAGAAAGCTCCTGAAAATTTATGGAAGGAATGCAAAAAGCAAATCTCTCACAATCTTTAAGATCTAGTGGAATAGTAAAGAAACAATCCTTTAAGTCAATAACTATCATATGTTAATTTTTTGGTATAGCAACAGGAGAAGGGAGACCAGGCTGAGTAGGTCCCATGGGCATCATAGTTTTGGTAATTTCCCTTAAATCTTGTAATAATCTCCACTTTCTAGACTTTTTCTTAATCACAAAAATGGGTGTATTCCAAGGGGAAGTGGAAGAAACAATATGACCAGCTTGTAACTGTTCCTGTGTTAATTGAGCTACCTCCAATTTTTCCTTGGGCAGGGGCCACTGTTCAACCCACACTGGATCATTTGACTTTCAGGTGATGGGCAAAGGTTTAATGTGAGGAGGCTTATTAACAATGAACCTCAGTATAAATTTCCCAAGCCTGTATTATCATGAGGATGTTTAATTATTTTTAACTTTTCACTTACACTATAAGGTTTGCCTTGTAAATTTTTGCCCAATCCTCTCCCTGGGAAAAAGCCTTATTTCTTCATCATGCTTTGTACAGGTTGAGTTGTCAGGACAGCCCCCATATCATTGAGCACATTTCATCCCCACAAGTTGATAGGTATTTGCTCTAAAACAAAAGGCTGAAACCATCCCTCATGTCATTCCTCGTCTCTCCATTTAAGAATATTCCTGCTTTTTTGAGGAGCTGTACCTGTCCCCACTCCTTGTAAGGTGGAGTAAGATATCTCTAAGGGTCAGGCCTTTGGCCAGAAGGCTTTACAGCTCTGGTATCTTGGAGCCCATGTAGAGGTTTTCCTTAAAACCAAATAGTGAGTGTATGACGTTTCTCTAAAGAGGACACCCAAAATGCTCTGGACCCAGTGGACCTGAAACCTTGATTTCCATGGGCAGATTTAAACATGGGATTGTTACTGTAAAACTGGGGCAAAAGAAACAATTGAGCTATCCTATCCCCTTGAGGAATAACTACAACTCCTCTTTCTACAGAAACCATAATTTTAATTTCTCCAGGAAAATCAGTGTCAATCATTCCAGGGAAAATTCTTACTCCTTTCTTTTTTTTTTTTTTTTTTTTTTTTTTTGGTTCTTTTTTTTTCGGAGCTGGGGACCAAACCCAGGGCCTTGCGCTTCCTAGGTAAGTGCTCTACCACTGAGCTAAATCCCCAGCCCTCTTACTCCTTTCATCAAGGCACTGCTGCGGCCTAGTAAAGGGCCTATACTTCCAGAGGGTAGGGGTCCATATACCCTAGTGCTAAGTGCAATTTGAGGTGCTAATACTGCTCTGGTGAAGGAGCAGAGGTCCAACTCTGTGCTCTCTGGGGTACCTCTGACAACATCTTTGACATGAAGGGGTTGGTTTGAGGGACAAACCGAAGTGGGGTAGGTTCTACCATTGGAATACTCATGGCTCTGTATACTCTGGCTTGGGGGCCCTAGTGTGGGCCCCATCTCCCATTTCCCAGAAGGTGTAAAGGCTGTCCCTCAACACCCTGTTTAGATCTGCACTCATTTCCCCAGTGATAACCTTTCTGACACTGAGGGCATAATCCAGGGCTTCCTGTCTTTCTGTTCTGAGGGCACTCTCTTTTAAAATGTCCTTGATGTCCATACCCACTAATGTCTTGGTCCCTCCCTTTCCCTTCTGCATGGCTGCAGCTAATACTTGTCCCATCACATAATTCCCATCTATTTCTTTATACAATTTAATATAGTCATTTAAACTTTTATTCTTATGAGGTCTAATAGCTTCTTTGCACCATTTATTAGAATTTTCATATGCAAATTTTTTATTATGGGCATAGCAATATCAACATCTCCAAACAATTTCTAAGCCAATTGTAATAATCTATCCACAAATTCCTGAAAAGGCTCCAAGGGCCCTTGTGTCACCTTGGATAACTGTTCTCCAGATGCTTTATTAGGCAGGGCTTTCCAGGATCTAACTGCCACTGCGGAAATTTGAGCATAAATGGCAGGATCATATTGAATCTGGGCTGGAAGGCAGTATATTGTCCTGCTCCTGTCAGTATTTCTAAATTTCTTTGGGGGGGAACCTGCTTGTGCATTAAGTCTATTTAGTTGCACACACTGTTCTTCATATTCTCCCCTCCATAATAGATAATCTCCTCCACTCATCACAGCCCTACATAATTGTTGCCAGTCTTCAGGAGTCAAATTGGACATAAAATAAGACTCAAAAATAGCAGAAGTAAAGGGAACAAGGAGACCATAAACAGAGACTGCTTTTTTCAGGCTTTAAACTCCTTAAACTCAGAGGAACATGTCTAATTAATTGACCTGCATTGTTGGGGTCTGGGACCTCAACAACAGGATACACTGATCTCTGTCCAGGGAGAGGCACAGGAAAAATTACCCCTCTCCTTGGAGCCTTATCTCCATAACACCACTCCAAGGAAGGATAGGGTTCATAGGCAGGGGCAGTAGCTTCCTCTTCTTTAAAGAATGGATTTTCACTAGGAAGATGAGATTCTGATTTTTTAGCAACCCTGCAATTATTAATCTTCCTCCTAAGCTCCTCTATTTCTTTTTCTAATGTCTCTTCTTCATCCTCTTCTGAGCTTGAATCCTGATCTGAATCAGAGGTTTGTAAAGACTTACAAAGGGCATCATCCTGTGCCACTCCGAATGTTCTTTCTATCTCTGACATTTGTTCCTTTATTTTAGTGTTAGTACTCAAGAGAGCCTCCACTTGATGGCGCCTGTGCCACCAAGGTACTGAGAACTGGGCATAGGCCTGGGGGATTTAACAAAATACAGAGACTTAGGTCATTTGTGCTCTAAGAATGCCAAAGCTTTACTGAGGTTCACAGTATATATATACCAAGTACACCAGGTGGAAAATTCCCTGGGAGCACAATGGAAAATCAAGTTTACATTCTCAGGATAAAAATAGGAACTGATCTCAATGGTGTTACCACCCATCAGCCAAATAGCAAAGGCCAAGACTTTCTTTTCTTTTCTTTCTTTTCTCTTTTTTTTTAAGATTTATTTATTTTATTTATATGTTAGTACACTGTAGTTCTCTTCAGACACTTCAGAAGAGAGCATCTCATTACAGGTGGTTGTAAGTCACCATGTGGTTGCTGGGAATTGAACTCAGGACCTCTGGAAGAGCAGTCAGTGCTCTTAAACACTGAGCCATCTCTTCAGCCCAAGAAGTTCTTTTCTTAAGAACAAAAGTTTCCACATGCATCAGCAAGGTTCAGCAGAGGGCAATCAACTTTGTGATGGTTTGCATATGTTTGGCCCATGGAGTGGCACTATTAGAAGGTGTGGCCTTGTTGGAGAAAGTGTGTCACTGTGGGGGTGGGCTTGGAGACCCTCCTCCTAGCTGCCTGGGGATGTTCAGTCTATTCCTGGCTTCCTTCAGGTGAAGATGTAGAACTCAGCTCCTCCTGCACCATGCCTGCCTGGATGCTGCCATGTTCCTGCCTTGATGATAATGGACTGAACCTGTAAGCCAGCCCCAATTAGATGTTGTCCCTTATAAAACTTACATTGGTTATGATGTCTGTTCACAGCAATAAGACCCTAACTAAGACAAACTTGGACATGAGAAAGCTTCCTAGCAGCAGAGACAACACATGAGAACATTTCCTTAAAATATTAGTAACAGCAGAAAGTAGCTGGTCAGTCAGGTAAGAGTTACCCATGCCTTAACATCCCATCTAGGTCTTAATATTTTACCTAGTCCTTAATAGATACAAAACAAATCTCGGCACATAAGAAAAGTGAAGGACCTGCACCAATGTGGCTTAAAGTTTGATAACAACAGTATGAATACAGAAAGCCTATGAACTCATGAAAACCAATCAATACATTGCTGAATGAATTAGAGACCAAGGGTGGAAACCATAAGAAAATTGAAACCTTTTTAGAATGAAACGAAAATGACACACAGCATATCTAAACCCACAGGACACTGTGGGCAGTGCTAAGAGGCAAATTCACAGCGTTAAGTGCCTACATTAAAAAAACTGGAGAGATCTCATATGAGTAACTCAGTGACATACCTGAAAATATGAAACAAACGAACGTGCAAAACAAAATAAATGCCTAAAAAGTGTAGATGGGATGAAATAATCAAACTTAAGGTTGGTTCTTTGAGAAAATCAACAAAATTCATAAAACTTTAGCAAAGTTGACCAAATCACTGAGAGAAAAGGTTAATAAAAATTAGGAATAAAGGGGGAGAACATACATCAGTTACCAAAGAAATTTAGAGAATCATGAGGGACATACTTTTAAAATCTAAATTTCCCCTAAACTGGAAAACCTAAAGCAAATGGATGAATTTTATTTTTAAAAATTTATTTTTATTTTATGTGCATTGGTGTCTTGCTTACACATTTGACTATATGAGGATGTCAGATCCTCTGGAACTAGAGTTATAGCCAGTTTTAAGTTGCTACGTGGGTGCTAGAAATTGAACCCAAGTACTCTGGAAGAATACTGAATGCTCTTAACCCCTGAGACATCTTTCCAGCCCTGAATAAGTTTCTCAATATATATTATCTACCAATACCAAAGTTAAATCAAGATCAGATGAGTGATTGCAACAGACCCATATCTCCTACTGAAGTAGAAGTGGTAACTGAAACTTTCCCATCTTAACAAAACAAAAGAAAACAAAGCAGGGATAGTTGGTTTTGGCACAGAATTCTACCAGATTTTCAAAGACTCTTCAAATTATTCTACAAAATACAAACTGAGGGAACATTTTCTTTTTCTTTTTTCTTTTTAAAATAAACACATTATTACCATGGTGCCAAAACCATACAAAGAAACAAAAATGAAAATTATAAACCAATAACCCTTCTATAACTGCAGAAATTCTCAATAAAATACTAGAAAACTAAATCTAAAAATACATCATAAATATTATTCTCTCTGATCAGGTTGCCTTCATCCCAGAGAGGCATGGATGAGTCAATATATATAAACTAATCAGTGTAATAACTGCCCAAACGGAAGGAAAGACAAAAGCCACATGGTTGTCTCAGAACATTCAGAAAGGACTTTGACAAAATCCAACACCTCTTTGTGGTAAAAGTCTCGGAGAAACTAAGGATGCAAGAGACATAGCTAAACATAATAATGGATGGGATTTACAACAAAATCACCCCCCCCCATCCTCCTAAATAGAAAGAAACTCAAAGCATTTCTACTAAATCAGGAACAAGGAAAGAATATTTATTCTTTCCATACCCAGTTGATATAGTCTTATATCGAAGTCTTTTTTTTTCAGAGCTGGGGACCGAACCCAGGGCCTTGCACTTGCTAGGCAAGCGCTCTACCACTGAGCTAGATCCCCAACCCTTTATATGGAAGTCTTAACTAGAGCAAAAAGACATCTGAGGGAAATTAAGGGATAATTTTGTATAAATACAAAAAGAACTTTAAATATTTTTATTGGCAGCTGAGTTGGCTAGTTCATCTGAGAGGAAGGAAGCACAACTGAGAAAATGCTCCTGTAAGATTGGTGAAGAGAGGCTGGCAGAGAATTTTCTTAGGTAGTGATTGATGGGAGAGTCCAGCCCATTGCGGGCTGGTGATCCTGGGTTCTAAAAGAAAACAGGCTGAGCAAACCACAGGGACGCAAGCCAGCGAGCAGCATTTCTCCATGGCCTCTGCATCCGCTCCTGCCTCCAGGTTCCTTCGTTGTTTGAATTTCTATCCCAACTTCCTTTGACAATGGACGATGATAAGGAAGCAGAAGGCAAATAAACTCTTTCCTCCAGAAGTCCTTTTGGTTATGGCGTTTATCAGAGCATCAGGAAATTGGTGCTAGGATAGTGAGGTATTGCTATGATAGACCTGACCATGTGGTGTTGCGGGGATCTTGGAAGGACTTTGGAACTTTAGGTGAGAAAAGCTACGGAGTATTCAAAGCTTGGTAAGTAAGATGTTCTGTGGGAGCTTGGAAGAAGAGAATGCTGGGAGAGAGGCCGAGGATTGAGGTCTAGTTTCAGAAGTTCCTGAGGGAAGGTAGAAAATTAGTTTTGACTATGGGAACCACTTTGCTATTTTAAAGATTCTGTGGTTCAGATCAGCTGGGTCTGAAGAGTCACCTGTAACATTGAAATGAAATCTTTGCTTTACCGAGATGGTGGTTAGCTAGAGCGGAGAAATTAGTGGTGATTGAGACCAGGATCATTGAAAGAGTGGGAGGAAAGAGAAGGAAGAAAGGATATGATGTAATCTCAGAAAGTTAAAAAATTATTTAAAACTCAATTTACAAAAGATGGAACCCAGCAAGGTCTGGCATTCCTGGTCTCCATCCAGAACACTCCTGAAAAGAGCTGCTTCCAGGTCTCTACGGCCTCATGCAACCTGACAGCTTCTGTCTCCTCACAGCATCATTACTCTAGTCTGGAACCTGAGCTGAGAAGTTTCAGGCAGCTTGGCTGCACGGTGTGCTGGCAGGCGCTGTGCAGTCTGGATGTTCTGTGTTCAGAGTCCAGGCCGTGCTGCAGAAACACCTTGGATTCATTATGCATTTGACTTTGAATTACTTTTTGGTTGTTGTGTGTTCAGAAATCTTTTATTGCTTCCGGGTATCTTCATGACCACTGCATTCAATTATGTGACCTCAAAATGGGGATAAAATACAGTCTTTCTTTTTCTTTTTTTTTCGGAGCTGGGGACCGAACCCCAGGCAAGCAGTCTACCACTGAGCTAAATCCCAACCCCAATACAGTCTTAATAGCTGCTAGGCAAACATTGTAACCTTGGGCTCCCCATACTTTGAGACTGTTGAATGATGGATGCCACGTCACACTTAAATTGCGAGCCAAGTGGGAGATGAGTTCTTTCTTATTTTCTTTGAATTTCTTTGTGTACGTTCTACAGCAGCTACTGCCACTTAAGGCAATCTACTGTCTGCATGGTTACCAAACTTGATACGCATCATTATGTAGAAAATCTAGTGCAAACAGCGCCTCCCTGTGGTTTGTCCTAGCATGGCAGCTAATGGAATAAGGCTCTCTCCAAAGAGGCTGTTCATCTCAGCTGCATGGTTGTCCTTTGTAAACAACATTGTTAGGCAGCCTGTCTTCCACTTGGAAGTTGTGAAGAGCGGCTCTTGAGTTTAGCAGGTCCTCTGGGAGTTTCTGCTTTGACAAGACTATTGCTTAGTACTGGCCTCATTGGCTTGAAGGAACGGGCAGCTATTTTGCATTTCAGTAGAAATATGTAGATGTTATACATCAAGTGATAAATCAGTTAATTTTATCTGTTAGAGATACACTTTCAAAAATCGAAAAGAAATCACATTTGCACTGCTTTGTAGGATATTTAAACAGTTGGGCGTCTGTCGGCAGAGTTTTCGGGCGCTCTTGGTTGTGTTTGTATGTATACATGCTTTAAAGAAAAAGGATTTATTTTACTTTATATATGAGTACAGTTGCTGTCTTACACATGCCAGAAGAGGGCATCAGGTCCCATTACAGATGGTTGTGAGCCACCATGTGGTTGCTGGGAATTGAACTCAGGACCTCTAGGAAGAGCAGACAGTGCTCCTAACCACTGAGCCATCTCTCCAGCCATGTGGACATTTGAAAGTTTCCTTTAAGCAGATTCTAATTAATGAAGTGAAAATGTCTTCCACTTGTGTTCACTTCATATTTGCATGAGAATAAAGATGAGAGCATTATTTTCACTTTTAAAAGTATTATAATTTAGGGCTGGCGAGGCTAGCTACTCTCCCAGAGGACATGGGTTCAATCCCCGGTATACATATGAGCACGCAACTGTCTATAACTCTAGTTCAATGGGATTTGATTCTTTTTTTCTGTCCTCTCAGGGCAACAGGTATGAACAGATATGCATGCAGGTAAAACATCATACACATTAACAAAAGTAATATAACAATAAAATGTTTGATACTTTTATTTTCACACTTAAATACTTTTAATGTAAAAGGCAAGCCAGACAGGCCATCAAATGTTTAAGTTTAAATTCGAGAAAATGAGTGCTATGGTCTGCGCTAGAAAAAGTGAGCATTCCTGCCTTCAGCATTGTTTGTAGAGTAGAAAAGGTCTAACGTGCAAAATCCTCTACTATAACAGACCCTCCAACACACCTGTCCTCTGTTAGTCTTGCTGCCTGCGTAACCTCTTAGCCTGGCTTTGAACTCGGAATCATGCTACCTCGTTCCGAGAGCTGAAATTACAGGTGTGTAGCACCGCGCCAGGGCTCAATGAAGCTTTCTATTCCAAAACATGGAACCAGATGGTGAAATTAGGCAGTAAAGAAATGAAGGCAGATTTGAGAGCGCTGGCCATCTGTGTTTTGGTGGGAGACGTCTCCTTGCAGGCTTTGTATAGTAGAAGCTTCACGGCCTGAAGAGAAGTCTTGCTTCTTATCAGTGACCCCAAGTGGCTTCTCTGTCTCTGTCAATCAGAAAGGATGTAAATGTGCCACAACCCGAACACAACAAACACTCTTCTCAGTGCGTGAAACCTCTCTACTTCCTTAGACAGAACCAAATTATCGTCATCTGGCAGCATTTAAAACACAAATGTTTCCTTAGGAGCCATTTAGCTAGTGGATTTACAAAAGAAACGAGGATAGTGCCATCTAGTGGTTTAATTGAAGAAATTCAGTTATGTACCCCCACCACTCCACGTCACCCCGCCTCCCTGCCCCCTAAGTTTGGCTTAGTTTCCTCAACGAGAATCTGACCATGAAAACCCCCGTAGAATCAAGTATCATTACACTTCTCAAACCATGGTTCCTTTTCAGGCCATATTCCCTATTGAACTCAAAATATAAGTCAGAACACACACGATCTTTCCACAATTGAAAATACTTGCAAAGTACCATGATTAATGGAAGAGATTTTTTTAAAAAAGATTTTAAAATATTAAACAAAACCTAAATTGGTCAAATTATAGCTACAGAAATTAGAGCAATTTAAATAAAACCTATATGTATATAATATGCAAACAATTATGAATACTCATGGCTGTACAGTAATGTTTCCTGAAAAAGTCAAAGTTAAGTTGTTTGGATTTAATTGAACACATTCATTAGGCCTGGGAATATAGCTCTGGGAGTAGAGGCCCATGCTGCAAAGCTTTATAACTGGAGTCCAATCTCCAGGACACACCTGGTGGAAGGAGATTACACACACCCACAAAGTGCCTTCCATGGAGGTGCCATGGTGATGCACAGAGATTCAAACATAGATATTTTAGAAATCCTTCATTACAAGAGTTCATAGGAAATAATATTTCACTATATATTATATTATATTATATTATAATTGAATTGTATTACAAAACACTTCTGTAGTACTCTAATAAGCTTGACATGTAAGCATTTAAAATATCTAGAATTCTAGCAAAAAATTAATATGCAATCCAGATAAGTCACTAATATGATTTACTTTCCTTATTACAGCTCCTCTGTAAAAGAGAGTTGCTCCAGTCTCCCGGAGATCTACCTCATTAGTAATGAAGCACAGTGATAAAAACAAAATATCTTACACACAGAGCCACAATACATGAAAGATTTTCTTAGACTCCCCTTGAAGGTCAAAAATTATCATTAACTTAGGCAGAAGATCTCTCAATTTCTGGGTATTTCAACTTCACTTTTCTCTTTTTAAAAAAAATTAAAAATTTATTTGCTGTGCATGATGTTCGGAATGTATGTATGTTTGTGTACCATGTGCATGTCGGTGCCTGAGAAGGTCACAAGAGGCATTGGACTCCCTGAGATTGGAGTAATGGGTGCTTCTCAATTGCCATGTAGGTGCTGGAAGTTGAAGCAAGGCCTCTGCAGCAGCAGCAAGTGGGCTACACCACTGAGCAAACCCTGGACTCTACTTTTTTTTTCTTTATTAATTTGAGTATTTATTATTTACATTTCAATTGTTATTCCCTTTCCTGGTTTCTGGGCCAACATCCCCCTAACCCTCCACCCTCCCCTTCTCTATGGGTGTTCCCCTCCCCATCCTCCCCCCATTATCACCCTCCCCCCAACAATCACGTTCACTGGGGGTTCAGTCTTGGCAGGACCAGGGCTTCCCCTTCCACTGGTGATCTTACTAGGATATTCATTGCTACCTATGAGGTTGGAGCCCAGGGTCAGTCCATGTATAGTCTTTAGGTAGTGGCTTAGTCCCTGGAAGCTCTGGTTGCTTGGCATTGTTGTACATAAGGGGTCTCGAGCCCCTTCAAGCTCTTCCAGTCCTCTCTCTGATTCCTTCAACGGGGGTCCCGTTCTCAGTTCAGTGGATTGCTGCTAGCATTCGCCTCTGTATTTGCTGTATTCTGGGTGTGTCTCTCAGGAGAGATCTACATCCGGTTCCTGTCCGCCTGCACTTCTTTGCTTCATCCATCTTGTCTAATTGGGTGCCTGTATATGTATGGGCCACATGTGGGGCAGGCTCTGAATGGGTGTTCCTTCTGTGTCTGTTTTAATCTTTGCCTCTCTATTCCCTGCCAAGGGTATTCTTGTTCCCCTTTTAAAGAAGGAGTGAAGCATTCACATTTTGATCATCCTTGTTGAGTTTCATGTGTTCTATGCATCTAGGGTAATTCAAGCATTTGGGCTAATAGCCACTTAACAATGAGTGCATACCATGTGTGTTTCTCTGTGATTGGGTTACCTCACTCAGGATGATATTTTCCAGTTCCAACCTTTTGTCTATGAATTTCATAAAGGCATTGTTTTTGATAACTGAATAATATTCCACTGTGTAGATGTACCACATTTTCTGTATCCATTCCTCTGTTGAAGGGCATCTGGATTCTTTCCAGCTTCTGGCTATTATAAATAAGGCTGCTATGAACATAGTAGAGCACGTGTCTTTGTTATATGTTGGGGCATCTTTTGGGTATATGCCCAAGAGAGGTATAGCTGGGTCCTCAGGCAGTTCAATGTCCAATTTTCTGAGGAACCTCCAGACTGATTTCCAGAGTGGTTGTACCAGTCTGCAATCCCACCAACAATGGAGGAGTGTTCCCCTTTCTCCGCATCCTCACCAACATTTGCTGTCACCTGAGTTTTTGATCTTAGCCATTCTCACTGATGTCAGGTGAAATCTCAGGGTTGTTTTGATTTGTATTTCCCTTATGACTAAAGATGTTGAACATTTCTTTAGGTGTTTCTCAGCCATTCGGCATTCCTCAGCTGTGAATTCTTTGTTTAGCTCTGAACCCCATTTTTTAATAGGGTTATTTGTCTCCCTGCAGTCTAACTTCTTGAGTTCTTTGTATATTTTGGATATAAAGCCTCTATCTGTTGTAGGATTGGTAAAGATCTTTTCCCAATCTGTTGGTTGCCGTTTTGTCCTAACCACAGTGTCCTTTGCCTTACAGAAGCTTTGCAGTTTTATGAGATCCCATTTGTCGATTCTTGATCTTAGAGCATAAGCCATTGGTGTTTTGTTCAGGAAATTTTTTCCAGTGCCCATGTGTTCCAGATGCTTCCCTAGTTTTTCTTCTATTAGTTTGAGTGTATCTGGTTTGATGTGGAGGTCCTTGATCCACTTGGACTTAAGCTTTGTACAGGGTGATAAGCATGGATCGATCTGAATTCTTCTGCATGTTGACCTCCAGTTGAACCAGCACCATTTGCTGAAAATGCTATCTTTTTTCCATTTGATGGTTTTGGTTCCTTTGTCAAAAATCAAGTGCCCATAGGTGTGTGGGTTCATTTCTGGGTCTTCAATTCTATTCCATTGGTCTATCTGTCTGTCTCTGTACCAATACCATGCAGTTTTTATCACTATTGCTCTGTAATACTGCTTGAGTTCAGGGATAGTGATTCCCCCTGAAGTCCTTTTATTGTTGAGGATAGTTTTAGCTATCCTGGGTTTTTTGTTATTCCAGATGAATTTGCAAATTGTTCTGTCTAACACTATGAGGAATTGGGTTGGTATTTTGATGGGGATTGCATTGAATCTGACTCTACTTTTTAAGCAAAATTTAGACTTTTGAAAGCAAGTAGCTTACCCGGGGTTAATCAGAAAAGAGCTTCATTCTCAGCTATAGTCTGGAGAAATCTGTCATGCTGTCCATTCAGCCCGGGACAGACAACATTCTGGCTCTTTTAATGAATTTTCTCAGACATATTCAAGAGTGTAGAGGAGAGATAAAGAACCACACAGACTAGAGCAGCTCAGCGTATGGACTGTCACAAGCTTTCTCATACCCTTTTCTGAAGATGCTTCAGAGGCAGAGGCCCTGATACTCCTGGACAGCTTCTGTAGGAGTGGAAGGTGTATGCTGGTCTTCATCCTGTAGGTCTGTCCATTGTCCTCACGGATTCTGCTAAGACGCAGAAGATAAGAATAGAGCCCATAGGTATGCATGCATGGTGGTGGCTGACAGTACACGAAGGCCATGTGTGTTGCCATTGTACTGGTAGTAATAGAAGAGGATGGTGGTTACACTGTGGGCTTTACTTAGATGTAATAAATACTATGCTTTATTTATTTATTTGTTTATTTATACTAAATGAAAGTTGATGAAGCTAAATATAGCTAATTTCAAGAGCTGTTTGTGGAGGGTCCTGCTAAGGGTCTGGTCAAGTGGGAATAATCATAAGGGGTGGCATCCACTTGTGCAATGCCTTTCTCCAGGTCAATTGTATGATATGGAAATGCTTCTGTCAGGAGGCACAATGTTACAAAGGCTGCACTTTTGTCTAGGGGTGTGGCTCAGCGTAGAGTCCTTCCAGATGGTGTGCCAGGTGCCCAGTCTGGTCCACGGTGCCACAAAAATACACAAGCAAAACAAAACAAAACATCCTTGGTTTTCCTCGAAGACTACCTTTGTTTTTATAGAACACTCTCCCTGGCCATTCTGACACCCAATTTTGAGATTTAGTTTCCCCAGCTCCAATGACTAAACTTATAAGACTTTTTTGGAAGAGGTTTGAAGGCAGCCAAGGGTGAAAAAGTAGAACAACTGGTCAACTTTAATAGCTACTTAGCTAGGAACTGGCCGATCACCAATAAGATTTAACACATACACTCCCATGGATATGCAGAATGCACCTTTATTAGCAACTTGGTAAAAATTGGGGTGAAATGGTGGAAACATTCAAAGCACATTTTTCTTGATTAAAATGTTACTTATGGAGCACCAAGTGCATGTTAGGATGGATGACAGCCACCAGAATTCCAAAGAAGTCTCTCTGTTTTAGGAAACCTGTTGCGTTATCAGAGGACTGGTAGACATCAGTGTACCTACAATTCATCCATAAGCTTCTCAAGAATGCAAATGTCCAACATACTGATGCAATTAGCAAGATGGATTATAAATTCACATTTATAATGCCATAACTGCATATTGGTAATGCAGGCTGTAAGATTTAGGTTGTTGCTGCTGTTGGTTTGAGAGAGTATCTTACAATGTAGCCGGAGCTTGTCTGGAACTTGCAGCGTTTTGCTTCCAAGTGCTGTTATTACAGACAGGTGCCACCATGTTTGATCTAAGTGGTTTCATTTCAAGACATCTACAGAGACGCTACCTGACCACCACCCCCCACCTTCGGACACATGAGAAAGTTGACAGTAGGGATCTCTTTGGATTTCTGAATAAGAAAGGTTTATTGAGGAGAGGGAAGTTGGACAATGGCTTTGTAGGATGAGAAAGTGAGGAACGTAACAAACACTACTCTAGGTTTGGGATTTAGGAGTTGAGAGGAAGATAGGAGGGAGACGAGATTGATGAGAGAAAGGGGAGAGGTGTGGAGGTGGAAAAGTCTGCAGGGGGAAAATGGAGGTAGGAAGGGAAGGGACAACAGTAGAGGAAAGTGGGAGTGGGGGGATCGGTTCCTCTCAGCTCAGCAACAGTGCTTCCTCTACTTGTGTGCAATCTCCTTTTGTTTTCTTCATGCTCAGTGCTTTGTGTTTAAAGAGCGGCGCCTTTGTTCGCTGGTTACTACTGTTCTAGAGACTGCTCTAGTAAACATGTCATCTCACTAGCACAAATGTCCTCGTTAGCCAGTCCTCAGTCCTTATCCTTCTTTCAGGAGTCGTTGGTGGCTTTGAAAGTCACTTCCTCCGTTCACTCAGAGCTTTCTACCTGAAGCCCCAGGGCTTTACGTAGGAATTATTTCTCTGCCTTCTAACGCGTGCTAAACCTGTGGTCAGGTCTTGGCAGAAGTTTTAGGATGTTGCCGCTCTCAGAACAGCACCAACAAATGAGGAGTCTGAAGTTCCAGACTCTTGGGTGAGTCTTAGCCCTTTGAATGAAGCAATGGTGGCCTTTAAACAGCCATTTTTGTTGATGGTTTCTCCCTTCCCTGCCTCACTGTTTCCTAGGGTCATTTGTCAAGTAACCAATTTGAACTCAAATCTTGTCTTAGAATTTGCTTTAGGGTACACTCAAATAAAGGTAGTAATTCACTTAACAATCCAAAGAAAACAGTAAAAAGCAACTTTTCTTCATTTATACATGTGCTGGTGGATATTTAGAAAAGAATTCAATTGTCTGGATCCCTTAGCTGGTAAATGCTGAAAACCCGGATTCAAATCCACATCAAGCGTTCTTAACACCAAACTACTCTGGCAGTCCTAAATACCATGATGCAAAGTTTGTCTCACTCTTGTGGTATGAAAGCCAGGGCAGTCTGTCTGTCAGTTTGTTTTAAGGTACCACGAAACTGACTAGTATTTTCAAATTCTGATTCTAATTTTTATAACGGTTGAACTTGAGACATGCCTGATAGCTCATTATGCCATTCCCTGTGCTCACTTTAGTCGGCCGAAAATTCATTTTGTAGTTTCTTCTCCTTGTAGAGAATGGCGGTCACAGAGAATTTGGAAGTTGAGTGGATCACTGTTTGCAGGCAGTCAGCTACAATCACAGCCTGGAAAGTAGCTCAGCTCATTCAGTATTCTCGATCTGTTCCTAAACTGTTCTCTCTCTCTCTCTCTCTCTCTCTCTCTCTCTCTCTCTCTCTCTCTCACACACACACACACACACACACACACACACACACACACACACACCTCTTCCATCACACTTTCTTGGTTTGCATTTTATTGAGGAAGAATGTGAGGTGTAAGTGACTGAAAAAGAGAAATGGAAACGAAGAAGAATTACATCTAAAACTCCCAAGAGGCTCAGAATTTCTTCTTGTCCATGACCGAAATAACTCACATGGCTTCACATGTGTCAGAAAACACTGGGTGGGGGTGGGGGGAAGATCTGACCCCAGCTCCTTCACCAAGTGGCTGTGTGACCTTGAGCAGATCACCTCATTCCTCAAGGTCTTTGTTGCCCTCTGAAGGAGGGGGAGGAGGAGGAGGACGAAGACAACGACCACGATCAGACGACAAAAGAGAAGAGTTTCAAATGAAATGTGTTGCCTGTTTCTGTGAGTCTCTCACTGACCCTTAGCACAGAGGCTGAAGGAGAAGCAGCACTGCCTGTAGTACCCCACTTTGCACTCTGCAGGAATTGCGGACATCCACACATATGCTTTTGCTTCCCCTGTCGTGCACAATGCTTGTCCTTCTCTTATACAAGTTCACGGCAATCTTTAAAATTCTTAATGATTACAGAAATAATCAGGCCCACCCCTGCATCCTAAGTATTTATTATCGCAGCACTCATGCACATGGCACTTAGCATTTATAGCACAAGAAAACCCTGTGAGAGACCTTACTGTAGGCATAGACTATGGTTTAATTGCCGGAGAAGTGGTTTGAAGTGTAGTTCTCAACATGGGGTGGAAAAATCACATTGAGAATCACTAATCTAAGACTGTGCTCCTTTCTCCATGATCAGACGCACGCTAGCACGCCATACACTGCAGGATGAGGATAATTAGTATATAAATGAATTCAAATACCCATATACTTCATAATGCACAAAATTGAAACCTTGCAGTGGGAGAAGGGACTCGCAAAAAGGAGATCGTAATTCCCACCTGCAGGGGGCAGCAGTGTCTCGACTGTGAGGGTTTCAGCGCCTGTGTGCTGGATCTTGCTTCTTTAAGAAAAGCCTCAAACTGAAAGTCTTTGTTCTTTGTTCCCGATTTTATAATGTTAGCAACAAAGCCAAGTATTTAAAAAAATACCCTTGTAAGGTCTTCCTTGGCAGTAGGTGGTCTCTTAGGCTACGATCATTTCTTCTTCAGTCTAGCACAGGGTGGCTTTTCCAACAGTGTCTAATTCTCCCCAAGTGTCACTAAACCAGCTTTGTGATCAAGAAAACTAACTTGACAGGGCCACCTGTCAATCAGATTCTCACATTACCTCTCCCTGTCTTCCTCTCTACCCACTTCTGTCTCCTGTCCCCTGTGAAACCTCACAAGATAAAACATTAAATTATATGCACCACACGAGGGGTGGGGGTTGGGAGACAACAGCAAAACCAAAGGATTAGCTGTACTCCCTAGAGGTCTGTTCCTGTGGAGCTTCCCAGAGCCGGCTCCGAACCAATGTGGCCTACTTAGTTTTGTGTCCTTCGGGTCCTTTCTTGAGAAAGGCGTAAGCAAGAAGGGATAGAACTATAATAAATGTAGGTTACAGGAGAAAATTATTTCTCACTTTTCCTGGTAAATCTATGGTTTGAAATGTAGACTAGCCTATCGTTCCCATTATTAGAAAACAATTTCAAATGTATTTTACATAGGTCTTAGTTAACAGTAGAAATGCTGTGACTACTTCTGATTAATCATATCCCGCTTCCAATGCTAGTGCTCCACAAAGGGAAGGAGTTTTGCATTTTGCTCATTTGTTTGCCTATTCTGTTACTTTCATGAATTCTTTCTGTAGAAATGTAGCATGGTGCCATTCATTTGAGTGAACGATTTGTGCTTTCGTAAACACACACACAGACATGTGTGTGCATAGACACACATAAGTCTATCCCCTTGCAACTTCCATTCCTGAGGAGTGGACTAGACACAACGTGGGCAATCTACAACACAAGTTTGTGGAAGGAGGCAGAAGATCTGAGGGCTTGTGCATCAGAAGAACTTGAGGTTGAGTTCCCGGAGTATTTTGTTCCAAAGACCCAGAATGTGTGATAGACGAATTGGCCACCAGCAGGCACAACTCAGCACGGTAACCAAACCATAAAACACACAGAGAAAGCCGGCTCTCTTGAACCAAGTACAAGAGAGAACAACCTAACAAGACAAAACTTCAGGAAACTGACCATTACAGAAAACCATAGCCTTTTCCTCACCCATGCCGGAGGGGCTGAAGGGAGATGCTCGAACTCCCAACTGTAGCTCTGTCACCTCATAACCTGTCTCCCTTTACATCACATCTGTGAAAGACTTAATTAATTACATAATTAATACTTAATTGTGCTCATTTCTCCCCTTCCCCGACTTCCCAACCAAAGCCAAGCCCTTCCTGAGTCCTTCCTCCTGTGCTCTTACCAATTCTCACCGCATAAATGCTCCAGGGCGTGCTTTCTTCCTTGTCCACAAAACCAAGCAAAACCCAAACTCAACATTTTCATCTGCAATGAAGTGTAATGAAGTGTAATTTCATCAAGAGTTTTATCTGGTTGAGGAATAATGGCTGAATGAACTGGCACCAACTTGCATTAGTATGATTTTTTTCTTTTACTTTCTCTCCTTTGCATAATGATCTTTTGAAGGCATATTCCATTTGAGCTCATATAGGAATGTTTATTCCTGTCCTTCTGCATAGTGAGATATCCAGTCCATGACATTCGTGAGTATATTTGTCCTGCCCTCTCTTCTCTCTTCACAAACCCTTAGTTGGCATCTTTGTTTTCAAGCCTCTTGGACAGACAGCCTCACCTGTACCTCAGGCACAAAGGCAGGCAAGGCTACAGGATAGCTTCAGCCTTGGGAACTGTAAGACGATGGTGGGACCTGGAGAGACGGTCCAGAGGTTAAGAGTACTTGTTCTTCTACAAGTTTCATTCCCAAGACCTAGACCCGGCTCACTCTGTAACTCCCTCTCCAGGTATTTGACATACTATTCTGACTTCCAGGGACACAACCATACTGGTGGCACACACACACACACACACACACACACACACACACACACACACACACACACACACACACTTTTTTTAATTAAAATATTTTTAAAAAAACTGGTTCAAAAGATTTGTGCACTTCAATTTCATGTTCATACACAGTCTAAATGGCTTACCAAAGAAATTTCTCTAAGTTATCAGTCAATCATGTTGAAGGGAGCCTTATTCTGTTGCCCTACCACAGGGCATTTTTGTTGCAAAGCTAGATCTTTGCAAACCCAGCACGTGAAAACTGACATCTTGTATTTTAGGGTATTATCTTACTTTTAGGGTTCAGTACGTCGTGTATAAAGGTAGTTACAGATCTTTCAGTCATTTGCATTCTTAGATAGTTTAGGCTCCATTATATATAAACTAGTAACACAGCAGCAATACATGGTATGTGTACAAAGCAGTATGGCTAATCTCGGGATGTCCTCTTCTTTCATAAAACAATATGGCTTGTGTTCCACTGAGTCTTTCCTGTAGAGCTTATCACATAACTGTCCAAGTGTGTCTCTTTATTTTCTCATTTTAAGCCATGGAAGTTCCTGCTGTGATTCTTGGCTTCATTTACACACACTGACTTCAACTTAGACATTTACATATTGATAGTTTAAATCTTTAAAGATTTTTGTTGTTGTTGATGATGATTTTTGGATTTTCAGTTTATCGTCTCTTTACTAGTTTTCTAACTTTACAGGAAAAATAGGAAAATATGTATTTCTTTTTAGGTTTGATATTCTGTGGATTCGCTGAACTCACCCTTCTTTTCCTTCACTCCTACTTTCTATCCTTTCTGTGTTCTTTCCCTCTTTCCTTTTTTTCTACCCTTCGGACTCATATAATCTGTTGCCACAGCAATCACTTTGTATAATTAGATGCCCCAATTTGGGGAAGAAAGAGAAGACTTTTTCAGGAACATTATGGTTTATTAAACGAAAGGAGCCATTCTTTTGCTCCCGCTCTAGATGTTGTCTTGATGTTGTATGTAGGTGGCAGCTAAAAATAACCCTATTAATATTCTCCTCTGTGTTGTATTCACTAGCATGTTTAGTGCCTCATTACTAATGAGAATTCATCAAAAAATAATGTAGAATTCTGTGTCTGATGGTGGTAATAAGAGCACAATTTGAGTTCAAAGACATCTTGTGAATCTACAAATATGTAAATCTAAATACAACTTGCTTGGTTATGAAACGTATAAAGCAGACAACAGTAGAGGATATAAAATTTCTTTTTCTTTAGCCAAGCCTCTGAAATGCTAGTTTCAGGCCTACTACTGGTTACCAAGTGTTCTGATTTGAAGAATAGAGCTGAGATTAATACATCATTTTCTGTTTTATACAATACTTCACACACAGTAGGGGCACTAAGAAGGACATGAATATTTTATATATTTTAAAACGGTGGAGGGAAAGATTTTAAATGCTCTCACTATAAAGAAAAGACAAATATTCAGGGAGACAGATGCATTTAACCTAATTTAAGCAGTACACAGTGTCAACATACAATGCAAACAAATAAATTAAAAACTCAAATGGATACATGCTCCTTTGAAAGTTAAAAACAGCCCCTTAATAAGGAATTAGGGTTTCTAATTGATGCTATACTTTATAGGATATTCTGGTCTTGAGGTATATGTTCTTTTTAGCCTAAGTGCTCCCAGAGTCTTCTCGCTGGACGGTAACAGAAGCCTGTTACTGTAGTCTACTTACACTGCTGGAAGCCAGAAGTGTTGACAATTGTAAACCCAATTGTGACTGAGCCAAAGGTTCTCAGTTTTGACTTCAAGAGGCCGGGTTCAGCATGACTCTGCTCCTGAGTCTCCTCCCAATGCAAACGCTTCCATAGGTGGGAGGGGACCTGAAACCCATACTCACCTCTTTCTCCTTCAAACACATAGTACCTCAAATCTCTGCCAATAAGGTTCTGAGTCACCTCTCAGACTTTCACAAGGCAGGGGCCACGCCATGAGAGTGTGGATTTCTAAGACCAAGGCTGAAGGGTGGATCCCTAGCACCAAGGCTGACCAAGATAACCAAGATGAGATGGAGCTTGGGTTTGCGGAATGGAAAATTCAAACTCATCCTGGAGGCTCCTTATAGTAGCATTGAGAGGCAGCAGGAAAGGAAGGTAACGTTCTGACTCTTTTCATATTACCAGTGTTCCGGGCTGTGGTAGTCTCTTTTCCTCTTGATACAAATATTCTAACAAAAGCAGCTTCATGAAGAGCTGGTTTGTTGGCCACAGTTCGAAGGACAGTTTATCATAGTAGAAAAACAACGGAATCAGGGGCTTGAAGCAGCTTGTCACACCACAAGCTGCTGTGGAGTGAATTCTTCCCCATTGATACGTTTCCTCTTGGGGCATGGAACTTCCTTAAGACATTCTAAAACTCGAGTTTTCAGCCTTCCTAATGCTGCAACTCTTTAATGCATTTCCTCAGGTTGTGCTGACCCTGAATATAAACTGATTTTTGTTACTAGTTCGTAACTGTGATTTTGTTAGTCATAAGTCATAATGCAAATATCTGATATGCTTCTCCTATGAACGGGTCATTTGACTCCCAAAGGAGTTGTTACCCACAGGCTGAGAATCCTTTTGTGAAGGGAGGTGAAACCTTTTTATTCCACAGTGAAGTTTAACTCCCTTAAACGGAGGGAGGAACAACTCCGTTGCTTCGGGAAGCATCAGAGACCGACTCTCAGATGTGGTCCCTAAGCACATATGAAGCGCAAGGCCGTCAGCTATGCTTGGGGGCTGGGGGTGGGGCCTTCAGGAATGCTCATGTCTTTGAGTCACTTCTGCTCCTCTAAGCAGCCTCTCACCCACACTCGTGTAAGTAACCTCAATAGAATTCATTGGCTCACCAAGTTGGACTTGGATGGTGTCTTCGGTCTGTCATGGGTTCCCTATCTGGTCTGAATAGATGTTTGCCTCCACAGAAGTAGTGTCACACAACACACACATCAGGAAACAGAATGATGAAGGAATGCTTGCTAGTACTTAGCGCATTTTTTGAAATATATTTTTTATATAGTCCAGAGTCCCAGTCCTGGGACTACCCACTGTGCTACCCACAGTGGGAGGCAGTTCCTGTCTCAGTTAATAAAATCAAGATAATCCTCCATGGGTAGCATAGAGGATACTCTCCCAGCTGGTCCCAGGTTGTGTCGAGTTGTCCATTAACACTGAAGATTTTAAGCATTTGATGCCTACACCGGTTCTTACTGAATTATTGGTGAGTTTGCAGTGAAGCAGTTAATTGTTTAAGGACATCTAGTCTATGGTTATGGCTTTGTCTCTTTCCTTTAATGTCACACTCTCTTAGAAGTCACCTCCCTTCCATAGCTCGTAATCCTGGTCATCTTTTGTGGACCACATAAATTTAGCAACTCTCATCCATTGTACAGAACATCGTGGGCAGTGCAAGTGGGGCAGACTCCTTATTATAAATATTGACATGGGGTCTGCATAGGTTAAATGCATGAAAAATAACCTTGGAGGCACCAAAACACATTGATGTTACAAAAAAAAAAAAAAAAAAAAAGCTCAGCACTTCCCCATGGATTGACTTGACCAAGAGCAAGTACAAAACTGACTTCTCCACTTTCTCCCTGTATTTCTGTCTGACTGTAGTTTTGGTAACTGGCTTTGTTTGTAAACGGTCTCTTAGTGTGATCAATCCCTATTGTCTGTGTTTGTAACAAGCAGGTTTGCTCTGTATTTATTGACAAGCACAGAAAGCTTGGCACTGGGAGAAAAATAGAGGATACTTTCCAGAAAATTTTAAGAGTTTTACAAAGTTAAGTTACTGACTCCAACTGACCCCAAAACACTTAGTACTACAAACTGCTTTATCAAACTATATCCATATTCTGTATTCAACACTCATGGTTATTTGCCAGGTAAGGCTGCTTTCTGTCTGTCGGTTGTTCTACGTCAGTGATTTCCATAGTGAACGCGTGTATTGCTTTAAGGCAGAGTCATGGAAGACTGTAAAACATGAAATCAAAGGGATTCATCAGCTTAGGATGTAAGAGGTGATTACATGGAAAATCTAAGGCTAGTAAAGTGGACTATTGTTTTCTAAACAGACGGGCTTAACACACAGCCAGATATCAGGTCAGTTTTTAAAATTGTTTATTGATTTTTTTATATATTTATTTTAGTATGTGATCTGCAGAAGTGGTAATTCCCAGAAGAAGGAATCAGATCCCATTACAGATGGTTGTGAGCCACCATGCAGTTGCTGGGAGTTGAACTCAGGACCTCTGGAAGAGCAGCCAGTGAAGTTAACTGTGGAGATATCTCTCCAGCCCTCAGGTCCAGTCTTAAGTTGGCTGTGTGGTCCAGCAAAGATATCAGTCTCCTTGAATATACAAGATAATTTTTATAAAATCATTCTCACTACAGAATCAAGTGAAAAAGTGATGTAAAAACAATTTAAAACTTGAAAACAAAGGCCAAAGGGTAAAGCACACCCTAACACACACCCAATTATTAATTAGTGCTTTAGGAAACATGTCATTGTTTGCTTTGTTAACGAACCTTGGTTCAGTTTGTTATTTACTGTTTGTAAGAAGAGTTCATGCTGTTGAAGTGGTAGCTTATGGTCTTTGCCCTATGTAACTGTAAATGATTTTTGTCTAGTAAAAAGAGACTGTAAATATTCATTCATTTTGACTCACAGTGTTAAGATGTAGGGTATTGAAGTCTAAACTTATTTCAGACCTTAGTTAATAGACTGCGACTACTCTTAACTTTTCTGTAAGTCAGCTACTCTGTCTTTCTGGTCTCCTCAGTAAAGAGTTAAATCAATCTTGGAAACATTCATTCTATATTTGTATGATTGGCATATCTTTAAATTTTGAAAATTGTATTTTGACAATTATGAGGAGTTAACCTCATTCTAAGGGGTTACATGAACTGGGTGACTGGTGTTGCCATTACTCATGACAGAAAGAAAAAGAGGAGAGAATACATTAAAAGGAAACGGGGATGATGCCAGGTTTTGTTTTGGCACATTAGGCTCTATTGAGGCACAAATATATGATCCACAGACAGAAATCTAAGTTTCTAGTGGAATAACTAGAATGGCACAAATGAAACACTTAACAAAGTTTAGTCGTTAGCATATAGGTGATGTTTAAAGACAAAGAGTAATGGGTTGGGGGATTGGTGAGGAAAAGTCAACATTGTAAGAAGCTAGGGAAAGCTCATGAGAAGTAGCTGGGACAGCGGTTTCACAAGCAAAGGCTTAATCATCAGACGTGACCCAGGGGTGTGAAATGAGAAGATGCAAACTGGGCTTAGTGTGTAATGACCTAGTAAAATGTTCTAGGAGATAGGAGAGGCTTGATATGCCTTGAGTTGGGAGAAAACGAGACCCGGGATATGAATTGGAGATACAGATGGCCTTTTAAGGAATCTACATTAGGTCTAAAATCTACATTACAGCACAGTAACAGCTCGAAATCTGTTAATGTCTTTTCATTACACTTAGGATAAATTTCCCGGTGTCATCAGGGTATACTGGGATCCAGGTAAACAGAGCAGTGCTTAGCAGTTGAATTTCTTACATCATTTCATTTTGCAATTATGCTTATCATTGTTCTTCCTCTGTCTCTAATGTGTCAATCAATGCCTTTTCCTGTCTTAGGGCTTTGATGTAGCAGCCTTCCTGAGCATAGTGGGAGTGCAATGAAGACACATCGCTCAGATCTTCCTCCGAGAAGACCTATTGTGAGGAGCAGAGGTGATGCCTCTGAGCATCCGTAGGGTCACCCCTGAATTCAACCCTGGCCTGGCAGTGACAGAAGAGTCACTGGGTAAGGTCTTCTGGCACAGTCGACCTGTGTGAGTCTCCTCTAAGGGGAAACTTTTGTTTGGGGGCCCCAACGGACTGAGATTTTCTTACAACCCTGTAAGTCAGTGAAGTTCTTGCTTTCCTTTTCAAAGGCCTTAGAACTGCCTTGCTGTCTGAAGGCTGTCTCATTTTCTGTTCGCTATATATTTCTATTTCACAGGGGTTCCCTGGTTTGTCTTCTGTCACAAGGAGGGACTGCATGTGACAGTGACAATTATTTAACCTCTCGGTGCTGGACACTTTTACAGATCCACAGCACATAGGCTCCATTTATCTCCAGTCCCAATTCAGTTTTCCTATGTTGTTGTTCTACCTTGTAATTTGTAAACTCTGGGGTTTTTGTTGTTGCCGGTTTTTGTATGCTATTCTAAGGTGAATCTGAGACACTTTGAACGTTTTACCTTGAAAAACCTCAGTTTGCATCTCAAAAAGAACATTTTCATAAGTGGACAAAAATATTATTAGAATGCCTGAGGGAATTAATGATTTCTTTGTATAATTGAATTCTCCATTCATATACAAATTTCCTCAATTATCCCCATAATGCCTTTTATAGCTGCTTTGTCAAAACTCTTATCTAAGCCAGGACAAGGATTTTCTGGAGTCCCTAAGTCTTTTAAAATCTAAGCCAATCTCCTTTTTCCTACTCTCATTTGACAAGGCAGGGGCAGTTGTTGTAAAGGATACTTTCCTTTTTTGATCTGTCTGGTTGTTTCTTCACAGCGTCTCTATAAAAAGGTGCCTCCTCTACTATCAATGCCAACCTGAGACTCTGCAGCAGTCACACAACAGCTAGCTCCCCACTCCTCCCATCTGGTGTCTCTACGAACCACTTAGTCAAGGTATTTTCTATAAGCAGAATAATATATCTTCTTTGGTACATGGTTTATTTCACTCGATGCAAAGAATTTAAGGATCAACCGTGTTCTAGACACAGGGATTTTATTTCTTAAGGCCAAATGATACTTGATTGTAGTATACAGTATGTTTTATCTAGTAACTCATCTGTCCATACATATTTGTTTCCACAGTTTGACTAATGTAAATAACACTACTCTGAGTGTGTTTCCTGTTTGATTTTCTGTTTTCATTTTGTTTGGGCATGTACCTGAGGTATGTCATGTTGATTTTAAAAAAAAAATAATCACCATTGTTTTCCACAGAAATATTTTATATTCATGTTTGCAATCTATGACCTGGTGTAGTGCTGGTGCTTGTCTGGGGAAATCACTCAGTCTGTTCCACGGCACTAACAAAGAATTGGCCTGGCAAATATAGAAGACCACGCCTCTCAAGTAGGGAAAATAAGAACTGTATCTCTTCAGGATGGTAGAGCCCTCCCTAAGGATGGGAATCCAATAAATGGATTCTGGTTTGAGTCCTCCCGTTTCCACTGTTGGGCCTGCTCAGATGCCTGCCCCGTGCCTTCCTACTATCTCTCCTCAAAATATCTTCTGTGACCAAGAAGACAGCATTTCAGGGAGAAGGGTCACTTTTGCATTCCTTGTCTGCTTATATTCTTTAATTCCCCTTCAATCCCATATCTATATCAACAGGTGCTAGGTTTTTTTTTTTTTGCTTCATATTGTTATTTTGTTTTTAATTGACATGATTATCATATAAATGAAAGGGGTCTAATTTGATGTTTTGGTTTATATATACAGAATATTGACCAATTGAGGGCACTTAGGATAGCCATCTTTCAACACTTATAATTTCCTTCTGTATCACAATTAAAACTCCCTTCTTATCTACTTAGAGATGTGCAGTACACTATATACTAATTCTAAGTTAACTTATTCTCTCCTGAAAATGTGCTTTTGTGCCTATTTGACCAATCTCTGTATGTTCCACTCATCAATCTTCAGTCCTGAGCAACATTATCATATTCATTTTCTATCTCTCCATGATCAACTTTTTAAAAGAGTAGTAGACTAAACATTTAAACTCTTTGAATATTTAATCTCTAAAGGGGATCTCATAATATTTTTTGAGCAACCATTGGGTCATCTCTTGAGTGTATAGTTGATTTTCTTTAAACGTATTTAAGTTGGTTCTTGTCATTGGAATAGAATGGCGGAGGAAAGTAACATAGGGAAGAGCAGTGGTAGTTTTTCTAAGAGTTGCCTTGCCTTGGTCATAGTGTCTATTCACAGAAATGGAGCAATGACTAAGACAGGAAGTGGTGATTGGTTTTGGCTCACAGTTTGAGGGTACAGTCTACCATGGGACAGGAGGATGATGACAGGCAGCTGTTTACACTGCATCTGCAGTGAGATTGCAGAGAAAGATGAATAATCCTGCTCAACTCCTCTTTTTCTTCCTTATTCAGTCATAACTTGAGCCCAAGAAATGGTGCCATTTATACTTACGGTTGTCTTCCACCTCAGTAAAACTAATCTAGAAACTCCTTCACAGATATACACAGAGATTTGTTCCTATGGTGACTTTAAGTCCCATCAAACTGATGATCAAAGTTAAGCATTACAGTAACTTAACTATTATTTCCCTTTTAAATTTAAATCACTACACTTGAACTATCCTGCTCAACTTGAACAATGTATTTCTTATATTCCCTTTTAAAAAAAATCTATCATATTTCTGTAGCTTAGATTGTGTATGAAAGACACTATAATAGAGATGTATGCAAATTAGGTTGAACAGAAGGCTTCTTAGAAACAAGTTTTGTAAGGAACTAGCAGAGCAGATTGGATAGAGGGAGAAGGTGAACTATGAGGTGATTAAGACAGAAGCCTCAGAGGACTGCAGAGTGAGCTGCGAAGTTGGAGAAGTCTCTTTTGTTTCTTTGTTTTAGAAAAAAATGAAAACAAACAAGCAAGTAGCCTCCCCTTCCTTCATACTGAGAAGTCTTTGGGTGCATCTTGCCTGTATGGAAGTTGTATATTACTGCTCAAGGAATTTACTTTGTGGAGAGCAATTGCCCAGGAGGAATTGAGCTGTGAGTTTTCAATAGCTAGGGCTGTTGGAATCTGGAGGACTAAGGATCTGAGACAGGCATATGAGTGGTACTTACTCCACTGCATTCATTATCCCCTGAGGTAGTGTGTCTTGGCTTATGACATTTTAAAGAAATGACATTCTTTTTTGCATATACATAATCATTTTATTTGCTTTCTTTAATAAATATGAATTTAAGTATAAACTCAATGTTCAAATATTTCATTCACAATTTTTGATTTTTGGTCGAAATCAATGATATTTTCCCTTGAAAATGTAACACAGCTCTCATCAATTGCACAGACCTTTTAAATGGTTTGTATTTTTTTATTGACTAGAAAGATACCTAAATCACGAGTGGTGTTGGGAGGTAATCAACAAAACACATTTTTACATTTTCCTCAAACACCAAACCAGAAAATGAAATAATTTTACTACAGATTTAAGACCCGTGGTTTAGATTGTTCTTTATAGTTCATAATCTTCACCAACACAAGACAATGAAACTAAACCAAACTATAAAAGAGACAAGAAGCTTGTGGGATATATGACTGCTTTTGTGACTTCTGAAACTGATTCATGGGATCAAAAACTACTAATGAAGTAAGGGGTCTATTCCAGAATTTTGGTAAGCGTTAATGGTATTTGAACTATGTAATTGTGCTGTCTCTCACAGATTCTTTGTGAAAGTACCTTATAGTAGCTCTGACAAATCTTATCACAAGTTTGCTTTTAGTTTTGAAAGTCAGACACTATCTGTAGGCTTCACTGGGCCAAAAACTGGTTGGAAAGACTGGGATTCTTCTGGAAATGTCTAGCAGACATACCCAGTCTTTTGAAATTGGGAAACAATATTGCCATCTACGAAGTTTACTTTGGCAAACTGCACAACTGAGTTATAAATCATCCTGCCAAAGTCTCATAACTCTTTAAGTAATTTATGCTTTTGCATTTGGTGGTGTTCATCACTGTCCTGATGTCTGTCACTCCTGCTTCCAGGGACATCATTATTCTTCACTGTTCGATTTCGGCTTCTAGCATCCATGACTCAGGGGAATGCTTCTCTACATCTCTGTTTTCAAAACCATGATAACAGACTGAGCCTTAACAAGTCTTTTCTGGCTCTGATCACAGGTGGGTAAAAGTCCTGTACTCGTCAGAATTAGACATTGTGATTAGACTCTGTTCCCTCTCATGACCCATTTTAACATTATATCTCAAGGTGTGGATTCTAATTTGACTCGTAGACATCTTTTCCCCTATTAGGTACCATATTTATGGTTTCAGGATACCAAGATGTAGCCTTAGCTATTATTCTACCTATCATACCACTATGATCTATGTACAGCCTCCAGAACAGTCACTTATGAATCACTGGTAATTGTACAATGTTTAACTTAACTTCATATCTGTGCACTAAATAGTTAACATTAAATATTTAAGAAATAAAAGTACTTAATTTTATATTTTAGGCAGAGTCTCACTACTAGTCCTGGCTGGCCTGGAATTCACAATGTAAAGAACTCAGAGATCCGATTGTATGTCTATTGGGTGCTGGGATTAAAAGTATGTAGCACCACGCCCAGCAAGTTCTTCATTTCTCTACTTTGGTTTTGGGAATGCTACCATTTAGCTATTACTTTTTAGTTCTATCCCAACTCTCTAGTCAAATTTCTATCTACACTCCAGGCTTAACTCATACACAGCCAATTACCCAGTGTCCTTCCTTCACATACAAATTTAGATATAGTATTTCCCTTTTCTAACACCTAGCCCCAGTTTATTGTATTTATGCCTATAAGAACTGCTTGGTTAGCTCAGGAGTTTCCAAGTTTTCCACAATAAGACTTCGTTTTACGCATCAAGTATTTATGGAACACCTAAGTTCCAGATATTTCATTTGGTACAAATATTCGTGTAAACGGAATTGTGGCCTTGAGGACAGTCGGTCTAGCAGCTTGGTGATCGAAGTAAGCTTCAAGAGGCTTGGTGGGGAGTGGAGATAGAATGCACACACAAGGTTTACAGCACTAGAAAGTGAAGAGCAGAAGCAAACAAATACATTGCAAGTCGCACAGAAGAAAAGGATGGTTTAGGTAGTCTCACTGTACATGACCTAACAAAACAACAAAATGAAAAGACTAATCCAGTCTGCCTTAAAATCACTTGGGAAAGCTGTACGGGGAAGAATGCTTAGCTTGGTCGTTACTGAACTAAGATTGGAGAACATCACCTTTAGATTTAAGTTTCTCGGGTGTACCAGCCACCCAGAATTGTACATCTTTTTGTAGACCTGGTTCCTCAATCACTGCTCCGTCTGAGCAGGCTGCTTGTGCCGTGCCTTCTTCCCCTTCCTTCGGTCGACGCTGTGCACGCGTGCTCGGAACTCCAGCACCATGTCACCCGTAGAGCCTAGCCTTGCCTGCCTGAACCCCGCGTGGTGACTTAACAGGCGCGCAAAGGATTCAGGAAAGCATCTGGCCAATCCAAGGGGTCAGACAGACAGCAGGGCGAAATGTGTACTTGACTGACATGAATGCTGACCAATGGAAACAGAAGACAATCGACGCTTCCGCCCCAATGGGCCGGCTGTTGGCAATTTCGGCCAATCGCACCCAGAAACTTCTGTCAGGTGGGTGGTCCCCGAGGCCGTGGAGGTTGGTGGCTGTTGAGCGGTTCTCGTGGTAAAGTCCTTGAGCGGAACACCTCTGTCGGAAGAGAAAATGAGTTTAGCTCTGAGGTCGGTAACGAGGAGGCCGCGCCTCCGTTCCCCAGAGGGGCCAGGGAGGGCGTGGAAGGGAGGCCGAGTCGGGAGCGGACGAGGAGTGCCGAGCATCAGACCTCGGCGGTCCCCGCCTCCCACAGCGCCGCTCCCCGAGTGAAGTCTCGCGAGGTTTCCCTCACGCATCTGCGGGTTTCGGGCCTGGCCGCCTGCTTCCTCCGGAAAGTCACAGGAGAGCTCGCCTTTCTGCCCGGGTCCCGTGGCACGCTGTGCTTTGGGCGTCCTGGGTGGATCTCGTTTCCGTGACACCCTCCAGTCACTTCCGGACATCCCCCCTCCCCATTGGCTCCTCACCCTGTCCATCTACACTTAAAGGCGCCCCCGGACCGCGCATTAGCCTGGGGTGGGTGTGTGGCGAGTGTGTGTGTGTGTGTGTGTGTGTGTGTGTGTCCGCGCATTAGCCTGGGGTGGGTGTGTGGCGAGTGTGTGTGTGTGTGTGTGTGTGTGTGTGTGTGACCGCGCATTAGCCTGGGGTGGGTGTGTGGCGAGTGTGTGTGTGTGTGTGTGTGTCCGCGCATTAGCCTGGGGTGGGTGTGTGGCGAGTGTGTGTGTGTGTGTGTGTGTGTGTGTGTGTGTGTGACCGCGCATTAGCCTGGGGGTGTGTGTGTGTGTGTGTGTGTGTGTGTGAGCTGGGGTCACGTGAGAAAGATTCCTGGCTGCCACCGTCACCCGCTCAGCACTGATCTCCCACGTCTGGTCCACCCGGAGGGCGTTCCTGACGAGACGCTGTTACAGTCAGCCGAGTTTTAAGATTTTGAGGTTTTAAAGCTTCCATCTTTTAAAACGTGCTGATACACGTGTTGTGTCGTATCCTCGTTTAAACATTTGGACTGCTTTTTGCATTGGCAGCTCTTAAGGCAGACATTTTCAGATCCAAGTGCCCTTTTTAGATTTCCTTTAAACTTCAGAGTTTTTAAATGAAGACGTCTAACCTATCGTTTACATGTTAAGTGAGAGTTAAAACACTTTTAAACATCACGTCGTGGACTTAAGCACGAGTATTAGATGCTGCGATTCTGGGCGCCTAGTATTTGCATGTTTAGGCCCTTTAATAGTTTGCCTGGCTAATATCAGTGGAATAAAACCACAAAGCACTGTTAGAAATGTATAATCTAAAAACATTTTGGACTTAGAATGCTAAAGTAATCTTTTAAGTTTTATGGATGATTTTTGTAGTAATTGTGAGTTGGTTGTCATTTGTGAATTTCACTTTTGTATGTTTTTTTTTTTGGTTATTTTTATGTTCTTGGTAGATGACAGGAATAATATGTATGATGCTTTCAACTTTGATTAGGATTTCGGTTATAAAAGTACATTTGGACTACAGGACGTTAACTTAGGCTCAGTTTCTTTATGTGCCAGACTACTCTGTTGAAATTTAGAAAATGATTCTTTGTCCTAAGTTGGGTTAAAGTAGACTAAAGGCATTTTTCTGTGTCCTAGAGGTGAGCTTGTAGTAGACAAAACAAAAAGGAAAAAACGAAGAGAACTCTCTGAAGAACAGAAGCAAGAAATTAAAGATGCTTTTGAACTGTTTGATACCGACAAAGACCAAGCCATAGATTATCATGAATTAAAGGTAACAGGGTATTTAAGATCCATTTTTGTTTAACTCAATTGCGTTTGTGCCTGTTGCTTTAAAGTCTACTTTAGAAGCTTGTTTCAGAACTGTGAGGCTGTTTGTAGTGCCCACCCACAGGTGCTACAAGAAAACGGAGTAAAAATGGAGTATGGCTTCTAGAACCTTGTATTTAAGTGTAAGAGTGCATCTTGATGGGAAGTCTAACTTTTCCATTCACCCAGTAAAGGGACAGTTCTTAGCATGTTCTTCCTACAGTTGTTTTCTTCTGTGTGATGATATAGCTCAGATTTTTAACAAAACAAAATTTTTTGGCATATGCATGTGCCCCTGCTGGCCTGTACATCCCCTTGTGTATCATGTGGTGGGCAGAATAGGGCCTGTGTATCTTCCATCACTCTACTCCACTGCCTTGAGACAGGCTATTTCCCTGAGTTGGAAGTTCAGCACTTGAGAGTGAACTCTGGGGATCGCTGCTGTCTCCACAACTATGCCTGTCTTTACATGAGTGATGGGGATTTGAACTCTGGTCCTCAAGATTTTAGGGCGAGAACTCTTACTGACAGTTTTGAAATGGAGAGATCATTGACTTTGCTCAGACATTTGAGATTGACTTTTAATTTTTAAGATAATACTAGCACACTCTTAGAGTACACTCTTCTCTGTTACAAAGGATATAAATTGTCTGATGCCTAATGTTGCTACGTGCAGAAGGAAAATGTCCTACCCAAGGCTTTAATTACTAGTAAAGAGGGAAGGGGAAATTGGTTATGAACACATTTCTCACGTTCAGCCTAGTAAGAAGGATCACATTTTGATCTCTTTAAGTACCCTTAAAAGTTCATTTAGTAGTTTTAACATTATAGGGGTAGAATCTATGTAGCGAGATGATAGACTATTTAAAAGTAATAATAGACTTTGAAGCTTTGGCCTCAGTCTTGAGGTCCTCCTTTAGCTCATTCCCTAACCCACTGTTCTCTTGCTGCTGCTCCCCTCCTCCACATAGCATGAGTTCTTCCTGTCCAGTGTCTTAGCTATTCGTTGTCATTGACCATCACAGATGGGGACTTTGTCTCATAGCTGGAGCGTCCTCATTTCTGACTTGTCTTTTACACCACCATTAATTCCTGTTGTTCTTGAATCCTTTGACTATGTTCGTTGCTCATAAGCTGTTTCTGGCTGTCCCCTGTATGCTAAGTAAAGCTTCCTCCGCTCAATGACCTTTGAATGCTACTGTCTCCACTTCCCACTTGTCCTTAGTTAGGAATTTCTTCTGCCCAGAGCCTCCCGGTCCAGACGGGGACACCTTCATCCCAGTCGTTGTCTCCACGTCCTTTCTTTCAGCTCTTCCTCTGTTCAGTAAGGGACCACTGACTTAGAAGACCTCACTGACTACTAACCCAGCTTTCCTTTCCTGGGACTAGCAGCGGTTTTCTGTGTAAACTCAGTCATCTGAAACTAATTGCACCGCAGCAGCTAATTATACCTGCTCCGCTGGGAATGCCGACTGCTTGCTTGTTTGCTGAGAAAGGATCTTTATATGTATCCCATGCTGGTCTCAAATGTATGACAGTCCTGTTTCAGTCTCTTGAGTGATCAGATTATACAGTTCCACTATGTCAACCATGGATGCCTGAGACTTTTATGCTTTTTATTGCTTTTATGCGCCAAGAGCATATCTGTGACATGTCTCTATATCCCTTATTTGAATGTTATTTGTATTAGTTTAAAATTTTTTACTATATGAAAATAACTACATGATGTGCAGACCCTGTCTCCAAACAAACACATAGCGTTTATGTTGAAGGAGAGAAAATAGTGCTTTCTTTGTTTCAGAATTCAGAAGTTGGAAATATATTTGTATGTGTTATGTAACAAATTATTATCTTTGTATTTAATGCATTGTTTTATGTATTTTTTGTAAACTCTTTAATTAGTTGGTCATATAAAATAGCAAAATGTCAATGAAAATAATTTCTAATTTCAAAATGAAAAACCAACATGGTGTCATATTCTTAACTTAGAGATTAAAAATACAGAATAATTGTGCTTTAGAAATCTATTGTCATCTTTTAAGATGGAAACTTTTTGATAAATCAATGATGCTTCTTTTGTAAGGAGCGCGTTACAATTTGTTTTTCCTTTTTAATCCAAAAGGTGGCAATGAGAGCCTTGGGTTTTGATGTGAAAAAGGCGGATGTATTGAAGATTCTTAAAGATTATGACAGAGAAGCCACAGGCAAGATCACATTTGAAGATTTTAATGAAGTTGGTATGTACTTAAGTCGTCTTTATACCCAGTACTTGTTGGAAAATTATGAGGTTTTTTTTTTTTTTATGTTTTCAAAGAGAAAAAATATTTCCAGCTCTACTGTGAGAATTAGTTTTGACTTGATGATTTCTTTAACAAAGAATTATTGTCAGTTTTTTGGGGGTTTATTAAAATTATGTCACTAAAGGGTGACCAAAATAGTTTTTGTCAGTACAATAGATAGCTTAATATCCTGACATTTAGGAATATCTGTGAAGACTGCTGTGCTTCGTGACTTTTGTTGGTACAGTGCAGAAGAGGGAAGTAGGACTTTGTGTCTTGGTGGGAGACGGGGACATGAAGTCCATCTTGTTAGGTTGACAGTTTGTTAGACTCTGTACTCCCAGTAACCTTGATCTCAGTGAGAGTGCGTGTTGTAAAGCTGAGGTGCTGGCCAGGCTGTCGTGAGGGATGTCTCGGCAGGATCGAAGCAGGAGAAGCTCAGAAATGCCACCTGAAGATGGTAGGAGCTTACTGTGATTGAGTCTTGGGTAGTAATTCTTATCAAGTTACTCAGGCTATATATACAGCTAAGGAGTTTTCAGTAGAACATTTTGGAAGGCTAGGAGTCGGCTACTGTAACTTAAAGCCAATGATACCATTTAGGGGTCATAATCTAAACATGTCATATAGTTATTTTTATATATTAAAAAAATTAAAACTAATACAATTATACATGCACCTAAACCCGCACATTTAAATATTAAAGAAGTAATGTAGGGAAGAAAAAGAAATGGTAATAAGAAGACAGAGGGACTCCCCCCCACCCCGCAATTTCTCCCTTGTTAGGAAACTCCTACCTAAAGTACAGGAGGCAGCAGTTCAAGGACAAATCTTTAGGGAGTAGTGTGCCTTTTTCAAAGGCAGACTGTCCCCACCCAGTCTGTAGGATTGTTTCCTTGAGGAGAGCATGAGCCACCTTTCTCCTCACAGTGTGGGTGGTCCTCAGGTCAATCACAGTACCCAGGTCATTTAACACAGGGCGTTTAGAGAAGCAAGGTGTCTGGACGTAGTGGAAATGATGCTTTCATGACAAAGCTAAAATGAAGGCACATTAAGCACCACAGTGGAGTGTTAGCACAGGCTACCCTGGACCCACATTCCAGGCTTCAGGTCTTGGTTCTGACTCTGACTGTGAAACTTTGTTAGTTTACTTGTCTGTGACTCATTTCCATGTATGAAATGGGGAACAGTGTACTGTGCTGTAGGTTTCTGGGAGGTAAGTGGGTGATTAGCATGTGAAATGTTAAAGACTGTAGTGGATAGTAAGAGCTACTAAATGTTGGTATTCTGATTAAGAATAATCCCAGCACTCAGGGTGAAGAAGTATCCCATTCTCTGTAAGTTTGAGGTCAGGCTACTCTGCATAAGGAACCCTAGGCCAGACGGGGCTATGAGACACTGTCTCCAAGCAAAACACATAGAGTTTGTGTCAGTGGAGAGAAAATAGTGCTTTCTTTGTTTCAGAACTCAGAAGTTGGAAATATATTTGTATTGTTGGGACATTAAAGCATTCTGTTCTATAATCTTATTGTTTTATTTTCTGTTTTTCATTTTGAAGGCTGCTTTAAGCATTATTCATAGTTTTGTGAACCCTATTTTTCATAAGTACAATTTTAAGAACTGTAGTGTTTACTATTGTACTACTTAGGAACAGACTTTCATATTACCTAAACCTTAGCATTATGGACGATGTGTTGTTGCCTAAGGACTCCGTCCCACAGATATCTCCATATCGGGATCTCCCAGTTAAGGGAAAAAAGGGATTACAGTACATTTAGTACAGTGGAAGCTAGAATCATTTGTCTGAGGCTAATGAGTAGCAGGTGTTTCAGGATTTTCTGCTTTTAAGGTAAGGTCAATAGAAGTGAAATGTTTTTACTTCATCTGTTCCTGGCTTGTACTTCTTACATTTTAAATCCTATCTCAAAGGAAATATTACAGTGTTTTCATTTTGATTATTTATCCAACACTGAAATTTTTGCATTTGGCAGGAGGAATGGGAGTTAAAATTACCAAGAAAGTGCATTGAGGAGCTTAGGATTTCAGGGTAGGTGACACTACATTTTGATTCTGTGTGAGAGACATTGTTATCTGGCGTCATGTTTGTGGACGCTGCTTCTCTGCCACCATGTGGTAGTTTAGACTGCGAGCTTAGGACTCCCGAAAGCCTAAAATGTTTCCTATCAGACCTTTTATAGGAAATGTTTATTAAGTCTTTACCCAGGGAATTTAAGTTTTTGCAAAGGGGATTTTTTTTTTAAACTTAAATCTTTAGGGATTGAAGATTTCCAAGAAGATTGTAGGAGTAGCTGAGATGCAGTCCAGACTTAGACGGTGACAAAGCAGAGTGGCACTAGGTGTTCAGCACCGGGAGAGGCTTCAGCTCATGCAGTCCCTTCTATGAGGGATCATCAGTGCACTGCAAAGGCAGCCTCAGTCAGACTGATCATTATACCTAGTGAAGTAAGATGGGACTTCAGTCAGCGGAGTTTAAGGAACGGGAGACTGTGTTTTACAATGGTAGCTGATGAGAAGATTGAAGATGAGCTGAAGGGGATTTTGGAGGCAGAAAGTTCCAGACTTTATGGTCAAGGTTGTTGGTGTGAAAGAAAGACGCTCCATTTGAGAGTAAGGCAAGATAGTGCCTTCAGAACTGTAGTGTGCAATACTTGGATAATTAAGGGACATTTATGGTGTTGAGGGCGATGCCACTGTTTGAGAGTCAATGATGTAGGTACCTTTCCTTCAGTGGAGGTCTAAGAGGCTATGAATCCCATATGCTGCTATAGAAAGACTTGAAAGTCCAACATTTTTGAGTTTGAAATAAGTATTATATGTTTGGATAGAAACTTTCTAACATCTTTTTTTGAATATTTATTTATGTATTTTTTTTAATGTAGAAGTGCTCTGTTTACATGTATACCCACATGCCAGAAGAGAGTCAGATCCCTTTATATAGATCTCTTTTTAGATGATTATGAGCCACCGCGTGGTTGCTAAGAATTGAACTCAAGACCTCTGGAAGAGCAGCCAGTGTTCTTAACCACTGAGTCATCTCACCACCCTTAACATTATCTTTCATGATTTTGATTTTTTTTAGAATTTGATATTTCCTTACGTGATTTTTATAAGGTCTAATATTTTTGACAGTGTAGTTAAATTGTGTACCTTTGTAATTGGTTTTAGTGTGCTTTATGTCATTACAATGTAAAAATCAAAACAACAGAAAGCAGTTGCATGGACAGAAATCTGGAACTTTGTGAACCAGGAAATGACTTAGCTATGTGTGTATTAATTGCTTTAAAGTCTCCTATTAGACTATAGGTGTGGACCACCATGCCTGGTTTATTTCCATTGAAAAAAAGATGTCTTACAAAGAAGTCGTACTTGTCAGAGAGAAATGGAAGGCGATGGTGTAGAGGAGAGTCACCATAAAATACGTCATGTAGGGTGATGCTTCTGCTGCTCAGAGTTATGGCAGTTAGAAGTCCTAAGAAAAGTGCATAGTGTCAGAGACTATCGATAGGCGACTTTACTGACAAATGTGTCTGAAAGACTGATAGAGTGTGTCAGTGGGATAGTGTGTGGGCATGTTGGCCTCCTACGTGTTGTGGCTTTAAGTGCATTAGTGTTTTAGCCATCTGCCTTCCTGGTTTACCTGTCATGTATGTTACTTAATCGATGAAGAAAATTTCCTAACAGTTTTTTTCCTTGTCCTGTTTTCTTGTTGGGACTGAATTCAAACTAAGTTGAGTGTGTGCCATAGAGTTAAGTGTGGTGTTTTATTTTGGTGTTATGGCTGTAGGTATGCCAATTCCTGTTACTGAATATTTATGAGCTTTGATTTGCATACTTATAGTAATAGACTTCAATTAGTTTTTTGGAAACTTTCTTTGGATAAATTAATGGCGAAAGATAATTTTGGATACATGTGTATTTGACGTAGCGTTAGCTTGACTAGGTGCTTTCTCAGCCAAGTGGGATGAAGGAGCGGGAGACAGGCAGCAACTGGTACGGGACTTTGTTTTTTCACTTGAGATTCAATAAATATCCTAGCACTTTCCATCTACAGGCAGTTGAAATTTTCAGATGAATTTGTAGATCCCAATAAAACCAAGTCACTTTTAATGATAGGATGATAAATGCCTTTTCTTGTAGTAGCAGAATAACATATGGCATTACTTCATAAATGTTTACTTAGATATTTTGAGAATTCTGTCAAGCAGCATAAAATTTTATACTATAGACATTAGGCATTAGTTTTTATTATGACTTGGTTAAAGGCCTATGCTATTAAAATATATAAACTTAGTCTATTGATATGTGCCCTTATTTTTTATATATTAAAATTTAGTTACTGACATCTTTAATGACTCATATCTATTTAACTTGTTTTATTTTGCTGAAATATGATTTAGACCTGCTTCCAGAGGGGATTTAACCCCTATTCACTGATGCTGAAACCAGTGCTGATAACATTTGCATTTACTAACATGTCTTATGCCTGTATTGGCACTGACTTCTGTTAATTTCACAGGCTTAGTTGGATACAATAGAGGAAGAATTAGGGTCTTAAACTAAGCTAAGAGCTTTCACATGGCCAGGGCAAATTGTTCACTTAAACTTAGTGACCTGAGAGAGGTGGTATAGTGTTTTTGTGGACTTAATTATTTTATGTGGTATATTTACATATATACCATATATATGAGTGTTTCGCTCGTGTGAGTTTGCACTTGAAGGGCCTAGGTTAGAAGAGGGTATTTTGGGCCCCTGGGACTGGAGTTATAGACTGTCGTGGTTTGCCAAGTGCTTGGTGGGAATTGAACTTAGATCCTCTGTAAGAACAAGTGTTCCTAACTGCTGAGCCATCTCTCATCCTCAGTTTAATTCTTAACAATAGTAGTAAATATAGTGTATATATGTTGTCCCATTTTTGGCCTTTGTACAGTATAATTTAACTTACATTTATAATACGGACATTAAATGGTTAACATGTAAAATGTGGACTTAGAATTCAGGTTTATTTCTGAGTTTTAGTGATCTACCATGACGTTTAATTATTAGACTGAGTGTTGACAGACTCCTGGGTGTTGCTCTCAATGAATAGCTGATTTTTACATGAATGTCCTCTTTTAACTCTAGTGACAGACTGGATACTAGAAAGAGATCCACACGAGGAGATCCTGAAAGCATTTAAACTATTTGATGATGATGATTCAGGAAAGATAAGCTTGAGGAACTTGCGCCGTGTTGCCCGAGAGCTGGGTGAGAATATGAGCGATGAGGAGCTCCGGGCCATGATCGAGGAGTTTGATAAGGACGGCGATGGGGAGAGTAAGTTCACCTTACTTTTCTGAAGTCTTGAGTTTTGGGACGCCAGTGAGTTCTCCCCATCCCACTCTTTCTTTCCCTTTTAGTTTTAAAGATGAAACTCATGATACCTTAAAGGTTATTTCGAGTTTGACCTTGTACTTCAGATCCTTTCATCCCAGCGTCCTGAATGGTGCGAGCCCGGCTGGATGCCACGCTGTAAGCTTCATTTATACTGAAGCAGATCCTGTATAAGCTGTAATGTGAAATAGCACGCGTACTTCTCTGAAGAGGAAATTGCGCAATTTACGAAAAGTTTAGATTTCGGTGCTTTCTCCCTTAACCTGTTTACACTTCTGAACTATAACTAAATTCGTAGATTTTTCTTTCAACCACTTTTCATTTGTTTTTGTTTGTTTGTTTTTTTCTCTGCTGCTCGGTTTTAGGTCATGAGTTCTATTTAAAATGTCACAGTGTTCTTTCCTTGGCTGCCCTGTGTATGTCCTACCTGTCCTGCAAATACACGCTGGTGTCTCACAGCCTTCCCCGTGTCCTGTGGCTTAGGAGCCTCCACCTCTGTTTGCAGTCTGTCGATTCTATTCTTTTCCTAAATGTGGGTTCTAGCGCTGTCGTTTCCATGCTCAGATGGGAGAGCGGATCCTCACTACCCGCAGAGTAAAGTCCACACATAGTGCCGAGCTTGCTTTATTCCTGCTGCGTCAGCTGTTGTGTATAGAACATCTCCATCCTGAGGACACTGGCTTTGCTGCTTTTTTCTTGTATGTTTTCTAGATGAAGCTACACTGCCTGTGGACTCTTGTCTACTTGAATTCTTGTTGGGAGATGAGCGTGTCATATCCTCATAAGCTCTTCACATGTGCTACTTAACTGGAGAGGTCACAATTCTCATTTCTCAGGTCTGGGAGTGCCTTAAGAGTTTGTAGGTTTGTATCCTGTTCTTCTGTGTCTCCTAGAGTACCTTGTAAATGTTTAAGACTGAGCAGGAGTTCATGGAAGTCTGTCTGCTGCTGAACATCTCGGTGGTCCTAACTCCTGGTTTACCTTCTAGGTGCGTGTTCTCTTCCTGTGCCCGTGATGGCGTTCCCTACCTTGCCTTCGCTTCCTAGCTCCTTTGAAATGGCATACTTATAATTTACAGTCCAAGTCTTGATTTGTTTATGTCTAAAATTTCCGCACTAATGATTTCTTTTGTAGTAGTGTTTCCCAATACTGTTTGATCCATGTTTTATAATATATTACTTTAGGTTTCATCCATTTGTTCTCTGTTTCAAACTGAACATAATTATTGCACCAACTCTGGGGTTACTTTATTAGATTAATTCTGGACATGTGCCTATGTGCCTTCACTAAGCATTTTCTGAGCCACTTGAGAGTGACTTTAGCAGGGAAGTGACCTTACCCACTTACTAAGAACATGACTCTCCAGTGTTTTAGCACCCAGTGCCTGAGAATGATCCTTTCTTTCATTCAGTTCGGAACAGTTTTATAGTGACATTTATTCACTTCTGTGTGATTCACATGTGTATGTGTTTCGATGCATTTCACAATACCTGTGTGATGTTGGCCTTCATTTGACACCTGGGAATCAGAGTGTGGCTCAGTAAATCACTGTGTAGGATTTCCAGAGAAACAGTCTAACACACCTCTGGCACTTTACTTTTCAGACGAGGACGATGGGGTGCAGACTGGTATGGACAGAACTGCGACTAGAAGCTGGGTCACTGTTTTTCTGTGACAGATTTTGCCATAATAAGAATTGCCATTTATAGCTTGTGCCTTGCAGATTTACTAAGTCTGCTTGTCCATATTCTCACCTGGTTCGCAGAGGAAACTTTGTTTGCTGCACATTGCTATGTATGAGAGTATGTGTACTTCTTAAACATAACATTTAGGATTATTCAGTCCTGTTTATTATAGGCTGTTGTCTTAAACACACCTTATATATTCAAGTTCCTTGCTAAAGTTTATATATAGTTCTAGTAAAGTGCCAAGTAGTAAGCAGGAGTGATTATTTTCTGTATGTGTAGTTTTCTTGTTTTATAGTTGCTGTGTAATAATCTGCGTTTTCTTAAATTATCTTTCTATTGATGTTTTTGAGCTTACATGGCCTGGCTTCAGTTTCTTTTCTTTTTTTTTTTAAAACAAGCTTTCAAAATCAACAATTTGTTATTTTTTTCCTAGTTTCAAAATGTTGTCATTCTTTAGCATTGTGTTAGTTCACATGCATGGTATAGTCAGACTTACTTAGCAAGGGAAGCCTTACTTAGATGTATTAGTAATGATGATAAAGAGTGCTCGTTCAACTACTGTATTAGAACTGTCACTTCTTAAACTGTTTGTGACAAATATTATGTCTGAGGCTAGCTTTTATTGTAACAGATGTCATGTGTTGTTCCTACTTAATCTAATAGAATACTCATTTATTTATAATGCTTATCACATTTGTATATATATTTTTATTTTAGAAGTTCCTTTGAATAAAGTTATGTTTTGACTTGTAAGATTTTCCTATATTATAAAGTTTAATACATTGTAAAATGACGATTGTGTTTCTTGGGTTAAGAAGGTTTCTATGTCTCTAATGTTTGTGTTGTCTTTCTTGCCACAGTAAATCAAGAGGAATTCATTGCTATTATGACTGGTGACATATAAAGAATTACAAGACTGAACACCAAAATGTTGTGGTTACCATCTCTCTTCTCTTTGTGTGCCTGGAGCCCTGTTTAAGAAAACAAAACAAAACAATCCAACCTAGTTCTTTTTCTGAAAGGAACAAACCAAGCATCCTTTGTATGTATATTTCAATACTGTTAAGTTTATGTCATCAATGTAGTAGTTGACTTCACATTTATAATACATGTTTATATAAAGCTTTAAAACATCAAATCATGTGGTGTATATTATTTGGAGGCTTCTAAATTTATCATTAGTTAATTGCTTTTATTTTCATGCACAGTTTTTAGATATTTATTAATAAAATACTTATTTTATTAGTATCTTATTGTTTGGTTAATTTTTTATTTTAGATTTCTGATATCTGTTAACAATAGAAATCGTTTTTTAAATTTCCCCTCTGCAAACTCCCTATCCATCTCCCCTTACCCTGTTTCTAAGAAGGTGCTCCCCCATCCACCCACCATTAGCCCTAGCATTCTTCTACTCTGGGGCATCAACCCTTCATAGGACCGAGGGCCTCCCCTCCCATTGATGCCAGATAAGGCCCCTTCAGGTCCTTCAGTCCTTCTCCTAACTCTTCCAGTGGGATCCCTGTGCTCTGTCCAATGGTAGGGCTCTAGAATCTGCATCTGTATTAGTCAGGCTTCTGCAGAGCCTCTCAGGAGACAGCTGTATCAGGCTCCTGTCAGCATGCACTTCTTGGCATCCACAATATTGTTTGATGTCTACAAGTATGATGGATCCCCACGTGGGGCAGTATCTGGATGGCCTTTCCTTCAGTCTCTACTCTACGTGTCTGGATTTCCTTTAGACAGGAGCAATTCTGGGTTAAAAGTTTGGAGATGGGTGGATGGCTCCATCCCTCAACCGGGAGGCCATGCCTAACCTCTGGATATGGTCTTGACAGGTTCTCTCTACCCTTTGTGGGATATTTCAGCTAGTGTCATCAACATGGGGTCTTGGGAGGCTCTTGCTTTCCCAGCATCTGGTACTTTCTAGTTGCTACTCCCAGTTCCCCATCCCTCATTGCTACACAGCTTTGTTCAATTCCCTACCTACTGTACCTCTCCTCCATCTCCTCCTGTACCTGCTTCTGCCACTTTTCCTCCTCCCCCTTCCCTCTTCCTCTCAAGTGCCTCCCACCTCCTACTTCCCTTGATTATTTTCCTTCTAAGAAGAACTGAAGCATTCACTCTTTGGTCTTTCTTCCTCTTGAGCTTCATGTAGCCTGAAAATTGTATCTTGGGTATTCCAAGCTCTTTGCCTAATTTCCACTTATCAGAAAGTACATACCATGTGTATGCTTTTATGATGGAGTTACCTCACACAAGATGATATTTTCTAGATTCATCCATTTGCCTGCAAATTTCATGAAGTCATTGTTTTTAATAGCTGAGTACTATTCCATTGTGTAAATGTAGCACATTTTCTGTATCCATTCCTCTGCTGAGAGACATCTGGGTTGCTTCCAGTTTCTGGCTATTATAAATATGACTGCTGTGAACATAGTAGAGCATGTGTCCTTGTTACATGTTGGAGCATTATTTGGGTATATGCCCAGGAGTGGTATAGCTGAGTCCTCAGGCACTACTATGTCCAATTTTCTGAGGAGCTGCCAGACTGATTTACAGAGTGCTTGTACCAGCTTGTAGTCCCACCAAATATGGGGGAGTGTTTCTCTTTCTCCACATCCTCGTCAGCATCTGTGGTCACCTGAGGTTTTTGATCTTAGCCATTGTGAGTAGTGTGAGGTGGAATCTCAGGGTTGTTTTGATTTGCATTTCCCTTATGACTAAAGATGTTGAACATTTCTTTAGGTGCTACTCAGCCATTTGAGTTTCTTCCATTTAGCTCTATTTGGTTCTCTGGAGTCTGAGTTCTTTGTATATATGGGATATTAGCCCACTATCAGATGTAGGATTGGTAAAGATCTTTTCCCAATCTGTTGGTTGCTGTTTTGTCCTGATGAAGTTGCCCTTTGCCTTATAGAAGCTTTACAGTTTTATGAGGTCTCATTTGTTGATTGTTGATTTTAAAGCATAAGCCATTGGTGTTTTGTTCAGGAAATTTCTCCAGTGCCCATGTGTCCAAGACTCTTCCCCACTTTTTCTTCTATTAGTTTGAGTGTGTCTGGTTTGACGTGGAGGTCTTTGATCCACTTGGACTTAAGCTTTGTACAGGGCGATAAGAATGGATTGATTTGCATTCTTCTACATGTGTCCTCCAGTTGAACCAGCCACCATTTGTTGAAAATACTCTTTTTTCCATTGGATGGTTTTAGCTCCTTTGTCAAAGATCAAGTGACCATAGGTGTGTGGTTTCATTTCTGGGTCTTCAATTCTATTCCATTGATCTACCTGCCTGTCTCTGTACCAATACCATACAGTTTTTATCACTATTGCTCTGTAATACAGCTTGAGGTCAGGGATGGTGATTCCTCTAGAAATTATTTTATTGTTGAGAATAGTTCTAGCTGTCCTGTTTTGTTTTGTTTTGTTTTGTTTTGTTTTTTACTCTAAATGAATTTGCATATTGCTCTTTCTAACTCTATGAAGAATTGAGGTGGAATTTTGATGGGGATTGCATTGAATCTGTAGATTGCTTTTTGTCAAATGGCCGTTTTTACTGTATTAATCCTGCCAATCCATGAGCATGGGAGATCTTTCCATGTTCTGAGATCTTCTTCAGTTTCTTCAGAGACTTGAAGTTCTTGTCATACAGATCTTTCACTTGCTTGCTTAGAGTCACACTGAAGCATTTTACGTTATTTGGGACTATTATGAAGGGTGTCATTTCCCTAATTTCTTTCTCAGCCTGTTTATCCTTTGAATAGAGGAAGGCTACTGATTTGTTTGAGTTAATTTTATACTCAGCCACTTTGCTGAAGTTGCTTATCAGGCTTAGTAGTTCTCTGGTAGAACTTTTGAGTCACTTAAATATACTATAATATCATCTGCAAATAGTGATATTTTAACTTCTTCCTTTCCAACTTGTATCCCTTTTACATCCTTTTGTTGTCTGATTGCTTTGGCTAGGACTTTGAGTATAATATTAAATAGATAGGGAGAGAGTGGGCAGCCTTGCCTTGTCCCTGATTTCAGTGGCATTGCTTCAAGTTTCTTTCCATTTAGTTTGATGTTGGCTACTGGTTTGCTACATATTGCTTTTACTATGTTTAGGTGTTGTTGTAAAAATATAAAAATAAAAAGGTATAGTGATAAAAACTGCATGGTATTGGTACAGAGACAGACAGATAGACCAGTGGAATAGAATTGAAGACCCAGAAATGAACCCACACACCTATGGTCACTTGATTTTTGACAAAGGAGCCAAAACCATCCAATGGAAAAAAGATAACATTTTCAGCAAATGGTGCTGGTTCAACTGGAGGTCAGCATGTAAAAGAATGCAGATCGATCCATGCTTATCACCCTGTACAAAGCTTAAGTCCAAGTGGATCAAGGACCTCCACATCAAACCAGATACACTCAAACTAATAGAAGAAAAACTAGGGCAGCATCTGGAACACATGGGTACTAGAAAAAATTTCCTGAACAAAACACCAATGGCTTATGCTCTAAGATCAAGAATCGACAAATGGGATCTCATGAAACTGCAAAGTTTCTGTAAGGCAAAGGACACTGTGGTTAGGACAAAACGGCAACCAACAGATTGGGAAAAGATCTTTACAATCCTACAACAGATAGAGGCCTTATATCCAAAATATACAAAGAACTCAAGAAGTTAGACCGCAGGGAGACAAATAACCCTATTAAAAATGGGGTTCAGAGCTAAACAAAGAATTCACAGCTGAGGAATGCCGAATGGCTGAGAAACACCTAAAGAAATGTTCAACATCTTTAGTCATAAGGGAAATGCAAATCAAAACATCCCTGAGATTTCATCTCACACCAGTGAGAATGGCTAAGATCAAAAACTCAGGTGACAGCAGATGCTGGCGAGGATGTGGAGAAAGAGGAATACTCCTCCATTGTTGGTGGGATTGCAGACTGGTACAACCATTCTGGAAATCAGTCTGGAGGTTCCTCAGAAAATTGGACATTGAACTGCCTGAGGACCCAGCTATACCTCTCTTGGGCATATACCCAAAAGATGCCTGAACATATAAAAAAGACACGTGCTCTACTATGTTCATAGCAGCCTTATTTATAATAGCCAGAAGCTGGAAAGAACCCAGATGCCCTTTAACAGAGGAATGGATACAGAAAATGTGGTACATCTACACAATGGAATATTACTCAGCTATCAAAAACAATGCCTTTATGAAATTCGTAGGCAAATGGTTGGAACTGGAAAATATCATCCTGAGTGAGGTAACCCAATCACAGAGAAACACACATGGTATGGACTCATTGATAAGTGGCTATTAGCCCAAATGCTTGAATTACCCTAGATGCCTAGAACACATGAAACTCAAGATGGATGATCAAAATGTGAATGCTTCACTCCTTCTTTAAAAGGGGAACAAGAATACCCTTGGCAGGGAATAGAGAGGCAAAGTTTAGAACAGAGACAGAAGGAACACCCATTCAGAGCCTGCCCCACATGTGTCCCATACATATACAGCCACCCAATTAGACAAGATGGATGAAGCAAAGAAGTGCAGGCAGACAGGAGCTGGATGTAGATCTCTCCTGAGAGACACAGCCAGAATACAGCAAATACATCAGTGAATGCCAGCAGCAAACCACTGAACTGATAATAGGACCCCCGTTGAAGGAATCAGAGAAAGAACTGGAAAGCTTGTAGGGGCTCGAGACCCCATATGTATAACAATGCCAAGCAACCAGAGCTTCCAGGGACTAAGCCACTACCTAAGGACTATACATGGACTGACCCTGGACTCTGACCCCATAGGTAGCAATGAATATCCTTGTAAGAGAACCAGTGGAAGGGGAAGCCCTGGGTCCTGCTAAGACTGAACCCCCAGTGAACGTGATTGTTGGGGGGAGGGTGGCAATGGGGGGAGGATGGGGAGAGGAATACCCATAGAGAAGGGGAGGGGAGGGGGTTAGGGGAATGTTGGCCCGTAAACCGGGAAAGGGAATAAATAACACTCGAAATGTAAATAAGAAATACTCAAGTTAATTAAAAAAAAAAAAAAGGTATAGTGTCTTTTACCCCGCTAGCTCTGTACCGCAGTGCCCTGATACCTGCTAGATATCTTGGCATAAACACATCCCAGTGGCACACTTTTTCACACTCAAACCCTCACATAAAAGACCACACAACACAATAATCTTAGATCTAATTGGTAAGATATAATTGCCCACTTAAACATATAATGTCCGGTACTATCCATCCCTTGAGAAGAACCTGTAAATACACAGAGCAGAATCTTAACATCACCTGCCATCTTGTCCTGCCGCGGCTTCTCAGCCCCTCTCCTCTGCCCTGTCTCCCACTCTCTCCTCTAGTCTCCTCCTCTTCCTTCAAACTTCTCTCCCGCCCATCCTTCCTTCTCCTCCAATGACAGGCCTCCTTCTATCCTGTACCTGCCTCACCTGTGACATCATCCTACATTTAGGTATGGGCTTTTTCCAAGACTTTTAACTTGAAGGGGTGGTGAATTTTGTCAAATGCTTTCTCAACACTTAATGAAATGATGATGGGGTTTTTCCCCTTGGAGTTTGTTTATATAGTAGATTTCGTTGATGGATTTCATATATTGAACCATTCCTTGCACCCCTGAGATGAATCCTACTTGATTATGATCGATGATCATTTTGATGTGTTCTTGGATTTGCATTGTGAGAATTTTATTTAGTATTTTTGCATTGATATTCATAAGGTAAATTGGTGTAAGGTTCTCTTTCTTTGTTGGGACTTTGTGTGGTTTTGTTATCAGCATAACTATGGCTTCATAGAATGAATTGTGTAATGTCCCTTCTGTTTCTATTTTGTGGAATAGTTTGAAGAGTATTTGTATGAGGTCTTCTTTGAAGGTCTGATAGAATTCTGCACTAAACCCATCTGGTCCTGGGCTCTTTTTGGTTGGGAGATTTTTAATTATTGCTCCTATTTCTTTAGGAGTTATGGGACTGTTGAGATGGTTTATCTGATCCTGATTTAACTTTGGTACCTGTTATCTGTCTAGAAAATCATCGATTTCATCCAGATTTTCCAGTTTTGAGTATAGGCTTTTGCAGCAGGATCTGATGAATTTTGAAATTCCTCAGTTTCTGTTGTTATGTCTCACTTTCCACTTCTGATTTTGTTAATTTGGACACACTCTCTGTGCCATCTGATTAGTCTGACTTAGGGTATAAACCCTGTTGTGTTGATTTTTTTCAAAGAACCATCTCTTGGTTTTGTTGATTCTTTGTATAGTTCTTTTTGTTTCTACTTGGTTGATTTCAGCCCTGAGTTTGATTATTTCCTGCTGTCTACTCTGGTTTGTTTTTCATCTTTATTGACTTGGGTATTTCTTATTTACATTTCGATTGTTATTCCCTTTCCTGGTTTCCGGGCCAACATTCCTTAACCCCTTCCCCTCCCCTTCTCTATCAGTATTCCCCTCCCCATCCTCCCCCCATTACTGCCCTCCCCCCAACAATCATGTTCACTGGGGGTTCAGTCTTGGCAGGACCAAGGGCTTCCCCTTCCACTGGTGCTCTTACTAGGATATTCATTGCTACGTATGCAGTTGGAGCCCAGGGTCAGTCCATGTATAGTCTTTGGGCAGTGGTTTAGTCCCTGGAAGCTCTAGTTGGTTGGCATTGTTGTTTATATGGGGTCTCGAGCCCCTTCAAGCTCTTTCAGTACTTTCTCTGATTCCTCAACTGGGGTCCCGTTCTCAGTTCAGTGGTTTGCTGCTGGCATTCGCCTATGTATTTGCTGTATTCTGGCTGTGTCTCTCAGGAGCGATCTACATCCAGTTCCTGTCGGCCTGCACTTCTTTGCTTCATCCATCTTATCTAGTTTGTTGGCTGTATATGTATGGGCCACATGTGGGGCAGGCTCTGAATGGGTGTTCCTTCTGCCTCTGTTCTAAACTTTGCCTCCCTATTCCCTGCCAAGGGTATTCTTGTCCCCCCCCCCCTTTTTTTTTTGGTTCTTTTTTTCGGAGCTGGGGATCGAACCGAGGGCCTTGTGCTTCCTAGGCAAGCGCTCTACCACTGAGCTAAATCCCCAACCCCTCTTGTTCCCCTTTTAAAGAAGGAGTGAATCATTTGCATTTTGATCATCCTTCTTGAGTTTCATGTGTTCTAGGCATCTAGGGTAATTCAAGCATTTGCGCTAATAGCCACTTATCAATGAGTCCATACCATGTGTGCTTTTTTGTGATTGGGTTAGCTCACTCAGGATGATATTTTCCAGTTCCATCTATTTGCTATGAATTTCATAAAGTCATTGTTTTTGATAGCTGAGTAATATTCCATTGTGTAGATGTACCACATTTTCTGTATCCATTCCTCTGTTGAAGGGCATCTGGGTTCTTTCCAGCTTCTGGCTATTATAAATAAGGCTGCTATGAACATAGTAGAGCACGTGTCTTTTTTATATGTTCGGGCATCTTTTGGGTATATGCCCAAGAGAGGTATAGCTGGGTCCTCAGGCAGTTCAATGTCCAATTTTCTGAGGAACCTCCAGACTGATTTCCAGAATGGTTGTACCAGTCTGCAATCCCACCAACAATGGAGGAGTATTCCTCTTTCTCCACATCCTCGCCAGCATCTGCTGTCACCTGAGTTTTTGATCTTAGCCATTCTTACTGGTGTGAGATGAAATCTCAGGGTTGTTTTGATTTGCATTTCCCTTATGACTAAAGATGTTGAACATTTCTTTAGGTGTTTCTCAGCCATTCGGCATTCCTCAGCTGTGAATTCTTTGTTTAGCTCTGAACCCCATTTTTTTTTCTTTTTTTTTTTTATTAACTTGAGTATTTCTTATATACATTTCGAGTGTTATTCCCTTTCCCGGTTTCCGGGCAAACATCCCCCTCCCCCCTCCCCTTTTTTTTTTTTTTTTTTTTTTTTTTTTTTATTAACTTGAGTATTTCTTATATACATTTCGAGTGTTATTCCCTTTCCCGGTTTCCGGGCAAACATCCCCCTCCCCCCTCCCCTTCCTTATGGGTGTTCCCCTCCCAACCCTCCCCCCATTGCCGCCCTCCCCCCATAGACTAGTTCACTGGGGGTTCAGTCTTAGCAGGACCCAGGGCTTCCCCTTCCACTGGTGCTCTTACTAGGATATTCATTGCTACCTATGGGGTCAGAGTCCAGGGTCAGTCCATGTATAGTCTTTAGGTAGTGGCTTAGTCCCTGGAAGCTCTGGTTGCTTGGCATTGTTGTACTTTTGGGGTCTCGAGCCCCTTCAAGCTCTTCCAGTTCTTTCTCTGATTCCTTCAATAGGGGACCTATTCTCAGTTCAGTGGTTTGCTGCTGGCATTCGCCTCTATATTTGCTGTATTCTGGCTGTGTCTCTCAGGAGCGATCTACATCCGGCTCCTGTCGGTCTGCACTTCTTTGCTTCATCCATCTTGTCTAATTGGGTGGCTGTATATGTATGGGCCACATGTGGGGCAGGCTCTGAATGGGTGTTCCTTCAGTCTCTGTTTTAATCTTTGCCTCTCCCTTCCCTGCGAAGGGTATTCTTTTTCCTCATTTAAAGAAGGAGTGAAGCATTCACATTTTGATCATCCGTCTTGAGTTTCGTTTGTTCTAGGGATCTAGGGTAATTCAAACATTTGGGCTAATAGCCACTTATCAATGAGTCCATACCATGTATGTCTTTCTGTGATTGGGTTAGCTCACTCAGGATGATATTTTCCAGTTCCAACCATTTGCCTACGAATTTCATAAACTCGTTGTTTTTGATAGCTGAGTAATATTCCATTGTGTAGATGTACCACATTTTCTGTATCCATTCCTCTGTTGAAGGGCATCTGGGTTCTTTCCATTTTCTGGCTATTATAAATAAGGCTGCGATGAACATAGTGGAGCACGTGTCTCTTTTATATGTTGAGGCATCTTTTGGGTATATGCCCAAGAGAGGTATAGCTGGATCCTCAGGCAGTTCAATGTCCAATTTTCTGAGGAACCTCCAGACTGATTTCCAGAATGGTTTTACCAGTCTGCAATCCCACCAACAATGGAGGAGTGTTCCTCTTTCTCCACATCCTCGCCAGCATCTGCTGTCACCTGAGTTTTTGATCTTAGCCAATCGCACTGGTGTGAGGTGAAATCTCAGGGTTGTTTTGATTTGCATTTCCCTTATGACTAAAGATGTTGAACATTTCTTTAGGTGTTTCTCAGCCATTCGGCATTCCTCAGCTGTGAATTCTTTGTTTAGCTCTGAACCCCATTTTTTAATAGGGTTATTTGTTTCCCTGCGGTCTAACTTCTTGAGTTCTTTGTATATTTTGGATATAAGGCCTCTATCTGTTGTAGGATTGGTAAAGATCTTTTCCCAATCTGTTGGTTGCCGTTTTGTCCTAACCACAGTGTCCTTTGCCTTACAGAAGCTTTGCAGTTTTATGAGATCCCATTTGTTGATTCTTGATCTTAGAGCATGAGCCATTGGTGTTTTGTTCAGGAAATTTTTTCCAGTGCCCATGTGTTCCAGATGCTTCCCTAGTTTTTCTTCTATTAGTTTGAGTGTGTCTGGTTTGATGTGGAGGTCCTTGATCCACTTGGACTTAAGCTTTGTACATGGTGATAAGCATGGATCGATCTGCATTCTTCTACACGTTGACCTCCAGTTGAACCAGCACCATTTGCTGAAAATGCTATCTTTTCTCCATTGGATGGTTTTGGCTCCTTTGTCAAAAATCAAGTGACCGTAGGTGTGTGGGTTCATTTCTGGGTCTTCAATTCTATTCCATTGGTCTATCTGTCTGTCTCTGTACCAATACCATGCAGTTTTTATCACTATTGCTCTGTAATACTGCTTGAGTTCAGGGATAGTGATTCCTCCAGAAGTTCTTTTATTGTTGAGGATAGTTTTAGCTATCCTGTTTTTTTTTTGTTATTCCAGATGAATTTGCAAATTGTTCTGTCTAACTCTCTGAAGAACTGGATTGGTATTTTGATGGGGATTGCATTGAATCTGTAGATCGCTTTTGGTAAAATGGCCATTTTTACTATATTAATCCTGCCAATCCATGAGCATGGGAGATCTTTGCATCTTCTGAGATCTTCTTCAGTTTCTTTATTCAGAGGCTTCAAGTTTTTATTATACAGATCTTTTACTTGCTTGGTTAAATTCACACCGATGTGTGACTATTTATATTATTTGGGGCTATTTATATTTATATTATTTGGTACTATTATGAAGGGTGTCGTTTCCCTATTTTCTTTCTCGGCTTGTTTCTCTTTTGTGTAGAGGAAGGCTACTGATTTATTTGAGTTAATTTTATACCCAGCCACTTTGCTGAAGTTGTTTATCAGCTTTAGTAGTTCTCTGGTGGACCTCTTGGGATCACTTAAATAAGCTATCATATCATCTGCAAATAGTGATATTTGACTTCTTCTTTTCCAATCTGTATCCCTTTGATCTCCTTTTGTTGTCTGATTGCTCTGGCTAGAACTTCAAGAACTATATTGAATAAGTAGGGAGAGAATGGGCAGCCTGTCTAGTCCCTGATTTTAGTGGGATTGCTTCATGTTTCTCTCCATTTAGTTTAATGTTAGCCATTGGTTTGCTGTATATGGCTTTTACTAGGTTTAGGTATGGGCTTTGAATTCCTATTCTTTCCAGGACTTTTATCATGAAGGGGTGTTGAATTTTGTCAAATGCTTTCTCAGCATCTAATGAAAGGATCATGTGGTTTTTATCTTTCAGTTTGTTCATATATTGGATTACGTTGCTGGTTTTCCTTATATTAAACCATCCCTGTATGCCTGGGATGAAGCCTACTTGATCATGGTGGATGATTGTTTTGATGTTCTCTTGGATTCAGTTTGCCAGAATTTTATTGAGTATTTTTGCGTCGATATTCATAAGGGAAATTGGTGTGAAGTTCTCTTTCTTTGTTGTGTCTTTGTGTGGTTTAGGTATAAGAATAATTGTGGCTTCATAAAAGGAATTCTGTAGCGCTCCATCTGTTTCAATTTTGTGGAATAGTTTGGATAGTATTGGTATGAGGTCTTCTATGAAGGTCTGATAGAATTCTGCACTGAACCCATCTGAACCTGGGCTTTTTTTGGTTGGGAGACGTTTAATGATTGCTTCTATTTCTTTAGGAGTTATGGGGTTGTTTAACTGGTTTATCTGTTCCTGATTTAACTTTGGTACCTGCTATTTGTGTAGGAAATTGTCCATATCCTGCAGATTTTCAAGTTTTGTTGATTATAGGCTTTTGTAGTAGGATCTGATGACTTTTTTTAATTTCCTCTGATTCTGTAGTTATGTCTCCCTTTTCATTTCTGATTTTGTTAATTTGGACACACTCTCTGTTAGTCTGGCTAAGGGTTTATCTATCTTGTAGGTTGTCTCAAAGAACCAACTTTTGGTTCTGTTGATTGTTCGTATGGTCCTTTTTGTTTCTACTTGTTTGATTATTTCCTGCCTTCTACTCCTCCTGGGTGTATCTGCTTCTTTTTGTTCTAGAGCTTTTAGGTGTGCTGTCAAGCTGCTGATATATGCTATCTCCTGTTTCTTTCTGCAGGCACTCAGAGCTATGAGTTTTTCTCTTAGCACAGCTTTCATTGTGTCCCATAAGTTTGGGTATGTTGTACCTTCATTTTCATTAAATTCTAAGAAGTCTTTAATTTCTTTCTTTATTTCTTCCTTGACCAGGTTATCATTGAGTAGAGCATTGTTCAGTTTCCATGTATATGTGGGCGTTCTTCCCTTGCTGTTGTTGAAGACCAGCTTTAGCCCGTGGTGGTCTGATAGGACGCATGGGATCATTTCTTTCTTTCTGTATATATTGAGGCCCGTTTTTTGACCAATTATATGGTCAATTTTGGCGAAAGTATATGCGGTGTTGAGAAGATGGTATATCCTTTTGTTTTAAGATAGAATGTTCTATAAATATCTGTTAAGTCCATTTGGCTCATGACTTCTCTTAGTCTGTCTATGTCTCTGTTTAATTTCTGTTTCCATGATCTGTCCATTGATGAGAGTGGGGTGTTGAAATATCCTACTATTATTGTGTGAGGTGCAATGTGTGTTTTGAGCTTTAGTAAGGTTTCTTTTATGTATGTAGGTGCCCTTGTACATGGAGCATAGATATTTAGGATTGAGAGTTCATCTTGGTGGATTTTTCCTTTGATGAATATGAAGTGTCCTTCCTTATCTTTTTTGATGACTTTTAGTTGAAAATCGATTTTATTCGATATTAGAATGGCTACTCCAGCTTGCTTCTTCAGAGCATTTGCTAGGAAATTTGTTTTCCAGCCTTTCACTCTGAGGTAGTGTCTGTCTTTGTCTCTGAGGTGTGTTTCCTGTAGGCAGCAGAATGCAGCGCCCTCACTGTGTATCCAGTTTGTTAATCTATGTCTTTTTATTGGGGAGTCAAGTCCATTGATGTTTTAATAATGATTGTTGCTTCCTGTTATATTTGTATTTGGATGTGAGATTATGTTTGTGTACTTTTCTTCTCTTCATTTTGTTGCCAAGACTATTAGTTTCTTGCTTTTTCTATGGTGTAGCTTTCCTTTTTATGTTGGGCTTTACCATTTGTTATCCTTTCTAGGGCTGGATTTGTAGAAAGATATTGCAAAAATTTGGTTTTGTCATGGAATATCTTGGTTTCTCCATCTATGTTAATTGAGAGTTTTGCAGGATACAGTAACCTGGGCTGGCATTTGTGTTCTCTTAGGGTCTGTACGACATCTGTCCAGGATCTTCTGGCCTTCATAGTCTCTGGTGAGAAGTCTGGTTTGATTCTGATAGGTCTGCCCTTTATATGTTACTTGACCTTTTCCCTTACTGCTTTTAATATTCTTTCTTTGTTTTGTGCATTTGGTGTTTTGACTATTATGTGGCGGGAGGTGTTTCTTTTCTGGTCCAATCTATTTGGAGTTCTGTAGGCTTCTTGTATGTTTATGGGCATCTCTTTCTTTAGGTTAGGGAAGTTTTCTTCTATGATTTTGTTGAAGATGTTTTACTTCACTCTCTTCTATACCTACTATCCTTAGGTTCGATCCTCTCATTGTGTCCTAGATTTTCTGTATGTTTTACGCCACTATCTTTTTCCATTTTACATTATCTTCGACTGTTGTGTAGATGATTTCTATGGAATCTTCTGCTCCTGAGATTCTCTCTTCTATCTCTTGTATTCTGTTGGTGATGCCTGTATATAGGCTCTTTGTCTCTTCCTTTGGTTTTCTATCTCCAGGATTGTCTCCCTTTGTGCTTTCTTTATTGTTTCTATTTCCATTTTTAAACCCTGGATGGTTTTTTGTTTTTGTTTTTGTTTTTGTTTTTTTTTGTTTGTTTTTAATCCTTCACTGGTTTGGTTGTCCTTTCCTGTATCTTTAAGGGATTTTGTGTTTCCTCTTTAAGGGCTTCTACTTGTTTACCTGTGTTGTCTCGTATGTCTTTAAGGGAGTTATTTATGTCCCTCTTAGTCCTCTATCATCATCATGAGATGTGATTTTTTTTTCTTTTCTTTTTTTGGTGCTGGGGACCAAACCCAGGGCCTTGCGCTTGGTAGACAAGCGCTCCACCACTGAGCTAAATCCCCAGCCCCATGAGATGTGATTTTAAATCCAAATCTTGATTTTTCCAGTGTGTTTAGATATCCAGTTTTTGCTTTGGTGGGAGAACTGAGCTCTGATGATGTGAAGTAGTCTTGGTTCCTGTTGCTTAGGTTCCTGTGCTTGCCTCTCACCATCAGGTTGTCTCTGGTGTTAGCTTGTCTTGCTGTCTCTGACAGTGGCTTGACTCTCCTATAAGCCTCTGTGTCAGCACTCCTGTAGACCTGTTTCCTTTTAGCTGGATCTGGGAACAGAGAGCTGTACCTGGGTTTGTGGGTCTTGAAGCCTTCAGACAGGCCACTTAGTGCAGAAAAGTTGGTCTTACCTGTGCTCTCAGGTGTGTTAGTGCTGTTGGTCACTGGCTTCCAGTTCTGGTCTTAGGCAGAAACAGGAAGGGTGCTGCCTCTGACTGCTCCTAGGTTCCTGTGTCCAGAGAGCACTGGGCAGGTTCCTCTCATGTGAGCAGAAGTGACAGTCCCCACTGAGTTCTCCGGATTGTTTGCCTTTCTGTGAGTCCAGCTCTCTCCCCTGTGGGATTTGGGTACAGAGAGCTGAGGGAGTGGTTCAGCTGTGGGTACAGGAAAAAACCGACAGTGTACTGTCCCAGAAGACTTCTGATTTTGTGTGTCCTGAGGCTACCAGGTAGGTTGCTTGGAGCAGAAGAGTTGGTCTTACCTCAGCTTTCAGGTGTGTCGGCGCTCCTGTTGACTGGTTTTCAGCTCTAGGTGCAGGCAGAAACCGGAAGGGTCCTGCCTCCGACTGCTCCTACGTTTCTGTGCCAAGAGGGCACAGAGAGCACTAGCTGGGTTCCTCTTGGGTTGGGAATGTGGGCAGAAGTGGTAGTCTTCCCTGACCTCTCAGAATTGTCCGTACTTCTGTGAGACCAGCTCTCTCCCCCATGGGATTTGTGAACAGAGAACTGTGGAACCAGTTCAGTTCTGGGTGCAGGCAGAAACCAGAAGGATCCTGCTGCTGACTGCTCCTATATTCCTGTATCCAGAGGGCACTAAGCAAGTTCCCCATGGGTCAGGAATGTGAGAATAAGTGGGGGTCTCGTCTGAGCTCTCAGCATTGTCTGCTTTTCTCTGTCCCCCACGGGATTCGGGTACAGGGAGCTGTGGGCCAAACTTTTGATTTTCATTTGGTAAGACAATGGAGGAAAAGAAAATGGCAAGCCACAGAAAACACTTAAAGGTTAGGTTTAATCTAGGTAAAGAAACAATCCATGAAGTATCACAAACAGTTGTGATAGAGTCTTTGAGTGTTACTGGGCAATTCTGTCTAATGAACATTAGGGGCAAACAAAAGATTATGGGAGGTAGGTCACAGAAAAATGGTAGCCTACCACATCTTCAGGATTCAGTTCTGATGATAGGAGCTCTCCCAACAGAAATCTGAGTTGTTAATTCAAGAGACTGTTCTTTAAATTACAAAAAAAACAAGCAAAACCAAAAGCAAAACAAGCAATAAAATTAGAGGTACCTGAAATATTTTGAGCCCGTTAAAGTAGTTAAAACAAGTAAAGTAAGGGCTTTGTTTTATCTGATGTATTGTGAGAGTCGCTCCAATGAGGAACACTCAAAATATTACGTGAAATTAGTTATTAGGTAACTATATAAAAATCTATGTTGCCTTTTTATTAGAACTTCAGAAATTATAAATTTTATACCAAGAATTTATAAACATTTCTCAGTATGCAGTGATTTTTAGGGATATGACATTTTATAGAACTGAAGATCAGCAGGTTACCTTCATTTTATAGTTAATTAACAATATTTTAGAATAGATTTTCTTTATTCCATAATAAAAGAAATCAGGGATACTTAATAGAATCCCTGGAGTTCGACATTTCTGATTTTAATATGCTTGTAACATTTGCCCAACATACCACTCTGTTCTCTAAAGAAAGCGACCATTTTCTCTGTGTGGCATTACCATAGACTGCCTGTCCCCAGGGTCTTCCGAAAGGTCCATGCAAACCTTACAGCAAGAAAACATGTACACTGTAGAACATGAACTCCCGTGACCTAGCAGTGAAAGCCTACTGATAGACGGCTCTTTAGAATAAAAACCATTCAGTGCCCATCAACTAAATGCTGAGTGATAAAAATATTTCCAAATCATGTTCTCTACCACTGAAAGCACCTCAGATTTAACAGCAGGCTAAAGGTTTGGGGTTGACCTACTGAGGAGTAATCTTTTATTGTAAAGTGTGCATTTTGATTATTCTCAAAGTTCATGCTTTTCAAGTCTCTGCCAAACAGGTAGATGCAAGCATATTTTAAGCAAGATACATTTCCCTCTTCATTTTCTTCGAAGATTAAGTGTTCAATTAAATCTGAGGAACTGGCCCAGACTATACTCTATAGGAGATTTCTTCTCTAGCAGTCTTGCTGGGTGATAATTGTTATGATTCTAAATCCTAAGGGATAGTAGGATAATTTTCAACAGTAGCAATAAAAACATAGTAACTCCCTCAAAATTAGTGGGGGAAAAGATGAAAGATTGTATTTTAAGTATTCAAATCTAATTGGCTTCACCACCGTGCCAAAGATTAAAAGAAAAATGCTAAACTAGAAAATTAAAGAATTAGATATTATTTGGGGAAAAATAAATGCAATTTTATTGTGAAAATATGAAGTATAATGACAAATAGAAATATAAGCTGTTACAATCAGAGTTATTCTGTAGTTTAAATTATTGGTCCATGGGCCTAACTGCCTATAATTCTGTAATTATTTGGCCTTGGAAAGTCTGTGATCTTTAGGGCCTCTCAGGACATTTTAAATACACAGACCCAGAATAGCTGGAGTATTGTTTAGAAGTAAATTATTATTATTATTATTTTCTTTTTAATACTAGGAGTCAGACCCAGCACCTGGTGCACACCAGGCAGGTGCTCTACCACTGAGCTGTCGATGAGGGTTGTTAGTGGGAATGGTGGAAGTCCCAGGGAATACTAAGCCTGGTGGGCCTCTGATGGAGGCAGAAAGACTGCCAAGCCATTACTGGCCTGGGAGGTCAAGCGATTTGCATCTGACCTTAGATGTCTTAGGTTCCTGGTGCATTTGAGGTAAAAGGGTTAAGTTTAGATTCATTTCTTTGAGTATTCATCACTAGTAAGTTAAATGTTTGGAGAAAGTACAGTCTGAGGAACTCCTTAGACATATGCTATTAACAGCTGGTTCAAATAAACTTAAAAGTTATGATTTGTATATCTAGCTACTTGGGTAGTTATTAAGGGCCAGAGGTTTTGTTTATTTTTTTTAAGTGATATGCACCTCTTTTTAACCATCTAATAGGGTCTGCATTTATAAAAGAATAATTTAGATAAAAAAAGATAAACAAATTCTTTACAATTTTCCATTTTATAATTTATACTTTTTTTTCAAAAATAGGTTAGTGGTAGATATCACAAATATATTAGGACTATTAAATTAAAAACAAAATGCCAGGAAGAATGACAAGAATAAATATCAACAACTTTAGTTATTTAAGGTCAGGTAAAGGGATCTTGAGGCTAACAATTAGACAATAGAGATCTACAGATCCCAGATTCAGAATCAAACTAGGATTTCCGAGGGCTCATCTCTCCTTACTGCTGCTATGTGGGGTTTCTGCCTTCTAGTCCCTTCTTGTTGACTATTTGTTTCCATGTATGGTTAATGAACTTTTATAAGGATTTCTGCTTAGAGGGAAGGGAAAAGTGTTAGACCACTATAGAGAGGTCAACCTCCTCTTATTTGATCCATAAGCTTGTTCCAATAATCCAAGTTGAAATCAAAGATGCTAATTTCCATACTCATGGTTCATCGACCCACCTCAGAAGAAGCTAGACATGGTGACTCGTGCTGGTGATACCAGCACTCAGACATGGTGGCTCCTGCTGGTAACACCAGCGCTCAGGCCAAGGCGGGGTTGCCATGAGTTCAGGATCTGCCTGGGCTTCATAGTGGATTTCAGGCCAACCTGAACTCCAGAGTTGACTGTAACTCAATGCTACCATCCCCAAATGGATTAACATTATGTATATTACTTGGCCTAGTATCTTCTGACTCAAGCGATTGGGTTAGGCTTCAGGAAATCCCCCAACTATATCAGTAGTCTCCCAAGGCTGCTTCTGTGACTAAGGGAAGTCAAAGATTTAGGACTGATGTAGTAGAAGCCACTGGCAAATACTGAGCAGCAGCAGGGCAGTGGCAGAGAAAAGGCCACCAAGTGTTTACTGGCCTGAGTTCAAGTGATTGGCACTTCTCTACACAGATATGAGCTCTTCAGCTTCACCAGGACCTTTCATGGCAGCAGGAGCCCCTAATTCTGCTTTGAGAATTTCTACTGTTTCTCTCAGCTGACAACACATGCTGGTTTGCCAAGGGGGTACAGAATGAAGTCAGTTCCATGATTCTTCGAAATGACTGAACTTGTGGGTGGGCATCCACTGATGAAACTGACTGGAAACATGGGCTTCAAGAACTTTTGTTTTACTCACCCACTTCTGTGGGTTGGCACATGCATATCCAGTTCTTAGGGCAGATTATTGCCTAATGTAAACGAAGAAACATACAGTCTCATGGTGATTGTCTTGGGAGCTAGCAGTGAACAAGGATAGTTCTTGCCCATCTCAGGAATATGTACATGTATATATGTACATATGCATGTACATGAATATAGGCCAAGTATGATGAATTTTGCAAAATTTGTGTATAATCTGTAAATCTCATTTTAAAAGGCATCGTATATTGGAGATTGTATTAGCTATCAATTGGAGTTTCATGCTTTGGGGAGTTTTTAGGGTAAAGGGGGTTTTGATTTCTGTAATTATGAGTATTGTTAAGTACAAATTTGCATGTAGGAAAGATAATCAACCTTTTTCTTGCCCACTATCCTTTAATCGGGCACCTTCTTTTCATACAACTTTCAATATACATTTATTCAAAGAAGAATGGCACTTTAATCAAAATGCTCGAATTAGATTGTTATTTGGAACCACAGAAAAATAGGACACATATTTTTAATCTCCACCAGGGGGACCTATTGTTGCAACTTAAAAAAAAAAAAAAACCAACTGAGGAAGAACTTGGCATTTTGCAAGAGAGTTACACGCTATTATAGTTTTACTGTGTTTGTGTTTCATGTTGTTGGGGATCGAATAAAAGCCTGTGTGTGCTAGGCAAGTGCTCAAATACCAAGCTACACCCCAGCACTTCAGATGTCAGGTAAAAAACATGTACACACCTATTTGAAAAAAAAAAAGAGCTTTTCTATTTCTCATAATGGTATTTCATGTTATTTTATCCAACAGAATATACAATTAGATATACAAATAATCGGAGACTTTTGCTACTTGTTAGTGTCAGTCTTTTTAAGTAATTATGAGATCATGGTATAGTAAGTCTTTGAAGATAATTTATATTTCAAATATTACACAATTGCATGTAGAAAGAAAATATTTTTTCATAAGGTACTTTCTAAAATTTCCTAATTCACTATATTTTTTTCATTTATTTTATGTAAGTACACTGTTACTGTCTTCAGACACCAGAACAGGACATCGGATCCCTTTACAGATGGTTGTGAGTCACTATGTGGTTGCTGGGATTTGAACTCAGGACGTCTGGAAGAGCAGTCAGTGCTCTTAACCACTGAGCCATATCTCCAGCCCTAATTCACTGTATTTTATTCTTTTGGTATTTAAAGATTTTTTTTGTGAATTACTTTCATACTATAGCATTTATACTGACAAAATGGGAAAGTTCTATGCCCACAAAATAAGTAAATTCCTTCTCCTTACTTTTTGTTGTGAGGATATTTTATTTTGTGATTTTGTATTATGCACATTTCTCAGCATCAAGTACTACTCCGTTAGTTTATACTCAGTCTCTCAGTCTTCCTTATTTTTTTATGATCCAAATGTTGTTCTTGAGAAAGCTATTTTACATAATTTTTTTTGGTTCTTTTTTTTTTTTTTTCGGAGCTGGGGACCGAACCCAGGGCCTTGCGCTTCCTAGGCAAGCGCTCTACCACTGAGCTAAATCCCCAACCCTTACATAATTTTTTTTTATTAACTTGAGATTTCTTATATACATTTTGAGTGTTATTCCCTTTCCCGGTTTCCGGGCAAACATCCCCCTCTCCGCCCTCCCCTTCTTTATGGGTGTTCCCCTCCCCATCCTCCCCCCATTGCCGCCCGCCCCCCAACAATCTAGTTCACTGGCGGTTCAGTCTTAGCAGGACCCAGGGCTTCCCCTTCCACTGGTGCTCTTACTAGGATATTCATTGCTACCTATGGGGTCAGAGTCCAGGGTCAGTCCATGTATAGTCTTTAGGTAGTGGCTTAGTCCCTGGAAGCTCTGGTTGCTTGGCATTGTTGTACATATGGGGTCTCGAGCCCCTTCAAGCTCTTCCAGTTCTTTCTCTGATTCCTCCAACGGGGGTCCTATTCTCAGTTCAGTGGTTAGCTGCTGGCATTCGCCTCTGTATTTGCTGTATTCTGGCTGTGTCTCTCAGGAGCGATCTACATCCGGCTCCTGTCGGTCTGCATTTCTTTGCTTCATCCATCTTGTCTAATTGGGTGGCTGTATATGCATGGGCCACATGTGGGGCAGGCTCTGAATGGGTGTTCCTTCTGTCTCTGTTCTAAACTTTGCCTTTCTATTCCCTGCCAAGGGTATTCTTGTTCCCCCTTTTTTTTTTTTTTTTTTTTTTTTTTTTTTTTTTTTTGGTTCTTTTTTTCGGAGCTGGGGACCGAACCCAGGGCCTTGCGCTTCCTAGGTAAGCGCTCTACCACTGAGCTAAATCCCCAGCCCCTCTTGTTCCCCTTTTAAAGAAGGAGTGAAGCATTCACATTTTGATCATCCGTCTTGAGTTTCATGTGTTCTAGGCATCTAGGGTAATTCAAGCATTTGGGCTAATAGCCACTTATCAATGAGTGCATACCATGTGTGTCTTTCTGTGATTGGGTTAGCACACTCAGGATGATATTTTCCAGTTCCAACCATTTGCCTACGAATTTCATAAAGTCATTGTTTTTGATAGCTGAGTAATATTCCATTGTGTAGATGTACCACATTTTCTGTATCCATTCCTCTGTTAAAGGGCATCTGGGTTCTTTCCAGCTTCTGGCTATTATAAATAAGGCTGCTATGATCATAGTGGAGCACGTGTCTTTTTTATATGTTGGGGCATCTTGTGGGTATATGCCCAAGAGAGGTATAGCTGGATCCTCAGGCAGTTCAATGTTCAATTTTCTGAGGAACCTCCAGACTGATTTCCAGAAAGGTTGTATCAGTCTGCAACCCCACCAACAATGGAGGAGTGTTCCTCTTTCTCCACATCCTCTCCAGCATTTGCTGTCACCTGAGTTTTTGATCTTAGCCATTCTCACTGGTGTGAGGTGAAATCTCAGGGTTGTTTTGATTTGCATTTCCCTTATGACTAAAGATGTTGAACATTTCTTTAGGTGTTTCTCAGCCATTTGGCACTCCTCAGCTGTGAATTGTTTGTTTAGCTTTGAACCCCATTTTTTTTATTTTTTCTTTTTTTTTTATTTATTTAATACTTACTAATAATTCTTTGGTTTCCGGGCAAACATCCCCCTCCCCCCTCCCCTAAACCCCATTTTTAATAGGGTTATTTGTCTCCCTGTGGTCTAACTTCTTGAGTTCTTTGTATATTTTGGATATAAGCCCTCTAAGGATTGGTAAAGATCTTTTCCCAATCTGTTGGTTGCCGTTTTGTCTTAACCACAGTGTCCTTTGCCTTACAGAAGCTTTGCAGTTTTATGAGATCCCATTTGTCGATTCTTGATCTTAGAGCATAAGCCATTGGTGTTTTGTTCAGGAAATTTTTTCTAGTGCCCATGTGTTCCAGATGCTTCCCTAGTTTTTCTTCTATTAGTTTGAGTGTGTCTGGTTTGATGTGGAGGTCTTTGATCCACTTGGACTTAAGCTTTGTACAGGGTGATAAGCATGGATCGATCGGCATTCTTGTACATGTTGACCTCCAGTTGAACCAGCACCATTTGCTGAAAATGTTATCTTTTTTCCATTGGATGGTTTTGGCTCCTTTGTCAAAAATCAAGTGACCATAGGTGTGTGGGTTCATTTCTGGGTCTTCAATTCTATTCCATTGGTCTATCTGTCTGTCTCTGTACCAATACCATGCAGTTTTTATCACTATTTCTCTGTAATACTACTTGAGTTCAGGGATAGTGATTCCCCCTGAAGTCCTTTTATTGTTGAGGATAGTTTTAGCTATCCTAGGTTTTTTGTTATTCCAGATGAATTTGCAAATTGTTCTGTCTAACTCTTTGAAGAATTGGATTGGTATTTTGATGGGGATTGCATTGAATCTGTAGGTCACTTTTGGTAAAATGGCCATTTTTACTATATTAATCCTGCCAATCTATGAGCATGGGAGATCTTTCCATCTTCTGAGGTCTTCTTCAATTTCCTTCTTCAGTGTCTTGAAGTTCTTATTGTACAAATCTTTTACTTGCTTGGTTAAAGTCACACCGAGGTACTTTATATTATTTGGGACTATTATGAAGGGTGTCGTTTCCCTAATTTCTTTCTCAGCTTGTTTCTCTTTTGTGTAGACGAAGGCTACTGATTTATTTGAGTTAATTTATACCCAGCCACTTTACTGAAGTTGTTTATCAGCTTTAGTAGTTCTCTGGTGGAACTTTTGGGATCACTTAAATATACTATCATATCATCTGCAAATAGTGATATTTTGACTTCTTCTTTTCTGATCTGTATCCCCTTGACCTCCTTTTGTTGTCTGATTGCTCTGGCTAGAACTTCAAGAACTATATTGAATAAGTAGGGAGAGAGTGGGCAGCCTTGTCTAGTCCCTGATTTTAGTGGGATTGCTTCAAGTTTCTCTCCATTTAGTTTAATGTTAGCAACTGGTTTGCTGTATATGGCTTTTACTATGTTTAGGTATGGGCCTTGAATTCCTATTCTTTCCATGACTTTTATCATGAAGGGGTGTTGAATTTTGTCAAATGCTTTCTCAGCATCTAATGAAATGATCATGTGGTTTTGTTCTTTCAGTTTGTTTATATAATGGATCACGTTGATGGTTTTCCGTATATTAAACCATCCCTGCATGCCTGGGATGAAGCCTACTTGATCATGGTGGATGATTGTTTTGATGTGCTCTTGAATTCGGTTTGCCAGAATTTTATTGAGTAATTTTTCATCGATATTCATAAGGGAAATTGGTCTGAAGTTCTCTTTCTTTGTTGGGTCTTTGTGTGGTTTAGGTATAAGAGTAATTGTGGCTTCATAGAAGGAATTCAGTAGTGATCCATCTGTTTCAATTTTGTGGAATAGTTTGGATAATATTGGTATGAGGTCTTCTATGAAGGTCTGATAGAATTCTGGGCTCTTTTTGGTTGGGAGACCTTTAATGACTGCTTCTATTTCCTTAGGAGTTATGGGGTTGTTTAACTGGTTTATGTGTTCCTGATTTAACTTCGGTACCTGGTATCTGTCTAGGAAATTGTCCATTTCCTGCAGATTTTCAAGTTTTGTTGAATATAGGCTTTTATAGTAAGATCTGATGATTTTTTGAATTTCCTCTGAACCTGTAGTTATGTCTCCCTTTTCATTTCTGATTTTGTTAATTTGGACACACTCTCTCTGTCCTCTTGTTAGTCTGGCTAAGGGTTTATCTCTCTTGTTGATTTTCTCAAAGAACCAACTTTTGGTTCTGTTGATTCTTTCTTTGGTCCTTTTTGTTTCTACTTGGTTGATTTCAGCTCTGAGTTTGATTATTTCCTACCTTCTACTCCTCCTGGGTGTATTTGCTTCTTTTTGTTCTAGAGCTTTTAGGTGTGCTGTCAAGCTGCTGACATATGCTCTTTCCTGTTCCTATCTGCAGGCACTCAGCGCTATGAGTTTTCCTCTTAGCACAGCTTTCATTGTGTCCCATGAGTTTGGGTATGTTGTACCTTCATTTTCATTAAATTCTAAAAAGTTTTTAATTTCTTTCTTTATTTCTTCCTTGACCAGGTTATCATTGAGTAGAGCATTGTTCAATTTCCACGTATATGTGGGCATTCTTCCCTTATTGTTATTGAAGACCAGTTTTAGGCCGTGGTGGTCTGATAGCACGCATGGGATTATTTCTATCTTTCTGTTCCTGTTGACGCCCGTTTTTTGGCCAATTATATGGTCAATTTTGGAGAAAGTACCATGAGGAGCTGAGAAGAAGGTATATCCTTTTGCTTTAGGATAGAATGTTCTATAAATATCCGTTAAGTCCATTTGGCTCATGACTTCTCTTAGTCTGTCTACGTCTCTGTTTAATTTCTGTTTCCATGATCTGTCCATTGATGAGAGTGGGGTGTTGAAATCTCCTACTATTATTGTGTGAGGTTCAATGTGTGTTTTGTGCTTTAGTAAGGTTTCTTTTACGTATGTAGGTGCCCTTGTATTTGGGGCATAGATATTTAGGATTGAGAGTTCATCTTGGTGGATTTTTCCTTTGATGAATATGAAGTGTCCTTCCTTATCTTTTTTGATGACCTTTAGTTGAAAATTGATTTTATTTGATATTAGAATGGCTACTCCAGCTTGCTTCTCCCGACCATTTGCTTGGAAAGTTGTTTTCCAGCCTTTCACTCTGAGGTAGTGTCTGTCTTTGTCTCTGAGGTGTGTTTCCTGTAGGCAGCAGAATGCAGGGTCCTCGTTGCGTATCCAGTTTGTTAATCTATGTCGTTTTATTGGGGAGTTGAGGCCATTGATGTTGAGAGATATTAAGGAATAGTGATTATTGCTTCCTGTTATATTCATATTTGGATGTGAGGTTATGTTTGTGTGCTTTTCTTCTCTTTGTTTTGTTGGCAAGACGATTAGTTTCTTGTTTCTTCTAGGGTATAGCTTGCCTCCTTATGTTGGGCTTTACGATTTATAGTGCTGGATTTGTAGAAAGATATTGTGTAAATTTGGTTTTGTCATGGAATATCTTGGTTTCTCCATCTATGTTAATTGAGAGTTTTGCAGGATACAGTAACCTGGGCTGGCATTAGTGTTCTCTTAGGGTCTGTATGACATCAGTCCAGGATCTTCTGGCCTTCATAGTTTCTGGTGAAAAGTCTGGTGTGATTCTGATAGGTCTGCCTTTATATGTTACTTGACCTTTTTCCCTTACTGCTTTTAATATTTTTTCTTTATTTTGTGCATTTGGTGTTTTGACTATTATGTGACGGGAGGTGTTTCTTTTCTGGTCCAATCTATTTGGAGTTCTGTAGGCTTCTTTTATGCCTATGGGTATGTCTTTTTTTAGGTTAGGGAAGTTTTCTTCTATGATTTTGTTGAAGATATTTACTGGTCCTTTGAGCTTGGAGTCTTCACTCTCTTCTATACCTATTATCCTTAGGTTTGATCTTCTCATTGAGTCCTGGATTTCCTGTATGTTTTGGACCAGTAGCTTTTTCTGCTTTACATTATCTTTGACAGTTGAGTCAATGATTTCTATGGAATCTTCTGCTCCTGAGATTCTCTCTTCCATCTCTTGTATTCTGTTGGTGAAGCTCGTATCTACAGCTCCTTGTCTCTTCTTTTGGTTTTCTATATCCAGGGTTGTTTCCATGTGTTCTTTCTTGGTTGCTTCTATTTCCATTTTTAATTCCTTCAACTGTTTGATTGTGTTTTCCTGGAATTCTTTCAGGGATTTTTGTGATTCCTCTCTGTAGGCTTCTACTTGTTCTCTAAGGGAGTTCTTCACATCTTTCTTGAAGTCCTCCAGCATCATGATCAAATATGATTTTGAAACTAGATCTTGCTTTTCTGGTGTGTTTGGATATTCCATGTTTGTTTTGGTGGGAGAATTGTGTTCCGATGATGCCATGTAGTCTTGGTTTCTGTTGCTTGGGTTCCTGTGCTTGCCTCTTGCCATCAGATTATCTCTAGTGTTACTTTGTTCTGCTATTTCTGACAGTGGCTAGGCTGTCCTATAAGCCTGTGTGTCAGGAGTGTTGTAGACCTGTTTTCCTGTTTTCTTTCAGCCAGGTATGGGGACAAAGTGTTCTGCTTTTGGGCGTGTAATTTTTCCTCTCTACAGGTCTTCAGCTGTTCCTGTGGGCCTGTTTCTTGAGTTCACCAGGCAGGTCACTTGCAGCAGAAAAGTTGGTCTTACCTGTGGTCCCAAGGCTCAAGTTTGCTCGTGGGGTGTTGCTTATGAGCTCTCTGAGGCGGCAGCAACCAGGAAGATCTGCGCCGCCCTTTCCAGGAGCTTCCGTGCACCAGGGTTCCAGATGGCGTTTGGTGTTTTCCTCTGGCGTCCAAAATGTGTGCAGAGTGCAGTCTCTTCTGGTTTCCCAGGCATGTCTGCCTCTCTGAAGGTTTAGCTCTCCCTCCCACGGGATTTGGGTGCAGAGAACTGTTTATCCGGTCTGTTCCTTCAGATTATGGCGGTATCTCAGGCGCAGAGATCCTCCTGCTCCTGGGCCCTCCTCTGTGGGAACCCACAGGCCGTATACAGTTTCCTCTTGGGCCAGGGATGTGGACAGGGGTGGGCAGTGTTGGTGGTCTCTTCCGCTCTGCAGCTTCAGGAGTGCCCACCTGATCAGGTGGTGAGGTCTCTCTCCCACGGGGTCTGGGAGCAGAGAGCTGCTGCGGGCCGGGATCTGCGGGTTTGGGTCTCCCCGTCCACTTTCCCTTTCTTAATAGTTAACTATTAGTACACAATGCAACAGAAGTAGAACAAAGGGAGTTATATTTTAAGATGTATAAACATTGTCTAAGGAAATGTGAAATTAAACTGTATTGGAAAGCACTTTCTTCATATTTATTTTTGTGAGATACTCTGGCCCATATTATAAAGGAGATAAAACATAAAAACAAAACCAACCAACCAAACAAAAAATAAACAATCAAAAAAAAAAAAACCCAACCCCAGATTCTATTTCCTATTAGGGATAAGAAGTAGTGCAATCCTCATTCAGGATGATTGGCAAGATGGATTAACATCTCCCCTGACATGACATGTTTGTTGAAACTTAGATGTGTATACTTGTATATATGTCAAATTAATTTCATGCAAGACTATTTATTAAAAGTGTGTTAGAGCAGAGATTAGAAATAAATATCCTGTCATAGAGAATTGGCTTGCCGATACGCCATAGGAGTTAGAGAGACAGATGTCCTGGTGTCTATGGTGACATGTAAAGGACAAAGGTCAGGCAATGGTAAACAAAAACTCCCAACTACAGGACGGTTTCCCAGTGAGCTACTTTCATACAATAGAGCAGTAGGATATGTATCTCTTTAATTTCTTGGAGAAACTCTTGAGGGATGAACAAAGGACTAATATTGGCAATATTGGAATTAGGAACAAAAAGGCAAAAGAGGTTTTAAGAGACAATTATTTTCTTTACAACAATGAGAGCATTCTACTTACTTAAAAATGTGAATATGAGAGACGAGGGGGAGAACATGCAAATCATTGTTTTACTAATTCTAAAGTACAAGATTATATGTTTGCTTCCTAAAATAATATTAGATTTTTCTAAAAAGCATACACCCACAGGACAAAAGGAGTGGAAAAAGGAAGCAAATTGGAAGCTAGAAAGCAGTCAAGTGAGGGTTTCTGACCTCAGCAGGCCTAGGGCACCAAAGTCTGTGCTGACAGAGGGAAAATCTGAGATGCTCCCACCCTGTAAAATACCCAGGAGGTCAAGGAATTGGCATTGCCAATGTGTGGAAATGGGTTTGAGGATGGAACTAAAAATAGGATAATTGGCTAAAATCGTCATATGAAATATTTAAATAAATACCCAGTTACATAGAGAGCTTTCCTTCTACAACCTGACAGGATATCAGAGATTTAATTTCCAGAGTAGATAACATTTAAAAGGAACAAAACCTGTCTGGATTGAGAAACCACACATGATGACAAGAAGGGCAGTTATTTGAAGTTGAATTGAAAGCAGTGTGATAAAGTCTGTATTTGTGAATGTTCAAAACCTCCCTCATATCTCTCCACTTGAGTACCAGGGTGCTGGGAACCCAGTTTAGACAGAAGATGCTTCCTTATGGAATCTGGCTCGTTAACAGAAAGATAACTGAGAACCAATGACGTGGAGAGCCAAAACACTGTAGTAGAGATCACAGTGTTTGCAGCCAACAGCCAGCTGGCACTGAGTGTTTTCAAAGCTGCTTTTAGAGAGATGACCTTAAGGGATCACCAGTTAACTGACAAAATGCCCCGTACAGAAGATTGACCATAGAGGATATGTTGCATCATGAAGATTGGTGCTTCCAAGACTGAACATTTCCTCTAGCTGTTGGGCTAAGCTGGCAACAGGTGAATGGTGCTACGTGATAAAGATGGCTTCCTTTATCCGGGCCTTCCTGATGAGATGTAGGGCAGAAACTCCAACGCAAAGCTCTAGTTTAGTTTCCTGGTGGAACCGTTCTGAGAGTCCAGTTTCAACCCCCAGCAGTGACAGCTGCATCACAGCTTACATTTTCACTTGTCTTCAGCACATTCGTTCCTCAAAAGTATTCTTTACACATGAATGTGAGAGGAATTTGTAAAGAGAAGTGGATAATAATGGGTTTAGGAAGTGGGAGTTGAGAATGGTCAGTATGCACAGTGTCTCTGTGTGTGACTGTCTTAACAGATTCAATAAAAATGCTACTGTAACAGAAAGGCATTGTTTCTCAAGGACACTCCCCAATTAATCATCTTGTTTGGCATTTTGGACCCAGGAAACTTCAGGAAACCCACAATAGAATTCAAACCTAAGAAACAACATGTAGGATAAAAGAGGTCCTAGATAGGAGGCTGTGTTACATCTCTAATACAACAGCAAAGAACCATGAGAAGTCAAAATTCAAGGAACATAAACACCTCCTAAGTTTCCAAGCTTAGTTTCTGAATGTTAAAGGAAATGTTTAGAATACTAGTAGCAGTCACTAGACATCTCAGGCCAAAGAACCTAGGTTTGATTCACACACACACACACACACACACACACACACACACACACACACACACACACACTCGCCCCTCACCAGCACAATACCACAAAGTTGTTGTGTCTCTGAAAGAAATGTTTTGTTATATTTCCCCAGCTGGTCTTGAACTCACCATCTGCCTGCTTCAGCCTCCTCAGTGGCAGAATTAGAGTTGTGTAGCACCTTGCCTGTGCAGAAGACTCTAACTCAAATCCAAGCCAAGCCAAGCAAAAACTTCCATGGTGTTTAAGCATAACATGACAGCGGCTGTGCTTTAGCCATAGAGAGTAACTGGTCCACAGTGGAGAAAGTCTGAAGACTCTGGCAGAAGTCACTTGAATAAACAAAATTACTAGATGGTATGATGTGAACAAAAAGTGAGAGGGAATTAACAAATTCCCAGTTGTTTCTTTGCCTTTTGTCAAGATCAACTGGAGATTGCATAGTTTTCAGAGTTTAAGGTTAAATCAACCACAGTTATGAAAAAAAAAACAAGCTAGAATGAAAACTCATGAGAAATAGTGTGTGGTGCTTGACTGTAATGAACATCGCAAAATATGAACACCTAATATTGATTTAAAAAAGATTAATGAAATAGTATAGGAAGATAGTCCTATATATGTGGGCGAACATGTGTGTGTGTGTGTGTGTGTGTGTGTGTGTGTGTGTGTGTGTGTTGTAGAGTTGAAAGGGTGAGAATTTACAATAAAAGAACGGAGTATGATTTTTTAAAATTTATTTTAGTTCTTCTATTGTTGAGATCCTAATACTTATCTCTTAATTCATTCACTGAGTCTTTCACTAGTGCCATTATGGTTTTCCCTTAGATACAGCGTGGAGGCAGACCCTATCGTCATGTCCTTGGTGGAGTCTAAGTCAATGTACATTAGAGACACTTACATATTCACAGTCTGCAGCACTATGCACACCAGCCAAACTATCTTAGTGCTAACAGACATGAAAATATACATTAATATATTAATAAAATATATGTGAGAATTATTCAACTATCAAGTACAAAAGCATATTATGTTCAGGAAAATTGTTTAAATTGCTGTTCATCATGTCCAATGACAAAACCAGACACAGCAAGACAAGCATCCACATCTTCTGTCACATGTGCAATCTGGAGTAGACAGAAAAGCAAAGAAGTGTTAGGAAAGAGTAAAGGGCCTAGTGGGGTGGGGAAGGCAGAGGAGAGAATGTGATAAAAGTAAATTTTATAGACATTATTAATGTGTATAAAAGTGTCATAGGTAAGTGTGTGGTACATGCCTTAACCTCAGCACTTATGCTAGGGGCAGGCAGACCACCAAGGCTAGCCTGTTCTACATAGTGAATTCCGGGCCAACCAGAGCTACATAGAGAGACTTCATATTTTGTTTTGTATTTATTTATTTTTTATTGGATAGTTTCTGTATTTACATTTCAAATGTTATTTCCTTTCCCAGTTCTTCCTGTCCCATACCCCTTCCCCTGCTTCTATGAGGTCCCACCCATCCACTCCAACCTCACTTCGGAGGCATTCTCCTACACTGGGGAAATGAGCCTTAACAGGACCAAGGGCTTCTCCTCCTATTAATGCCAGACAATGCCATCCTCTTTCACATATGCAGCTGAAGCCATGGGTCCCTCCATGTGTATACTTTGGTTGGTGGTTTAGTCTCTGGGAGTTTCGGGGAGTGGGGGTTGTCTGACAGATATTGTTCATCCTATGAAGTTGCAAAACCTTTCAGCTCCTTCAGTACTTTCTCTAACTCCTCCACAAGGGTTCCCATGCTCAGTCTGATGGTAAGCTGCAAGCATCTTCATCTATTTCAGTAAGGCTCTAGAGGAGCCTCTCAGGAGACATCCGTATCAGGCTCCTGTTAGCAAGCACTTCCTGACATCAGCAATAGTGACTGGGTTGGGTGGGTGAATATGGGAAGGATCCCCAGGTGGGGCAGTCTCTGGATGGCTTTACCTTCAGTCTCTGCTCCACTGTATGTTCCTGTATTTCCCTCCATGAGTATTTTGGTGCCCCTTCTAAGAAAGACTGATACATCCACATTTTGGTCTTCTTCCTCCTTGAGCATCATATGGTGTGTGAATTGTATTTTGAATATTCTGAACTTTTGGGCTAATATCTACTTATAAGTGAGTGCATACCACGTGTGTTCTTTTGTGACTGAGTAACCTCATTTCAGGATGATATTTTCTAGTTCCATCCACTTGCCTATGAAATTCATGAAGTCATTATTTTTAATAGCTGAGTAGTATTACATTGTATAAATGTACCACATTTTCTGTATCCATTCTTCTGTTTGAAGGGCATCTAGGTTTTTTCCAGCTTCTGGCTATTATAAATAAGGATCCTATGAGCATAGTGGAGCATGTGTCTTTTTTATATGTTGGAGCATCTTTTGGGTATATGCCCAGGAGAGGTATAGGTGGGTCCGCAGGTAGTAGTATCTGAATTTTAATGAGGAACCTCCAGACTGATTTCCAGAGTGGTTGTACCAGCTTGCAATGCCACAACAATGGTTTCTCTTTCTCCACATCCTCACCAGCATTTGCTGTCACCTGAGTTTTTGATCTTAGCCATTGTAATTGGTGTGAGGTGGAATCTCAAGGTTGTTTTGATTTACATTTCCCTGATGACTAAGGATGTCAAATATTTTTTTAACTTTATTAACTTGAGTATTTCTTATTTACATTTCGATTGTTATTCCCCTTCTCGGTTTCCAGGCCAACATCCCCCTAGCCCCTCCCCCTCTCCTTCTATATGGGCTTCCCCTCCCCATCCTTCCCCCATTACCACCCTTCCCCCAACAATCACGTTCACTGGGGGTTCAGTCTTGGCAGGACCAAGGGCTTCCCCTTCCACTGGTGCTCTTACTAGGATATTCATTGCTACCTATGAGGTTGGAGCCCAGGGTCAGTCCATGTATAGTCTTTAGATAGTGGCTTAGTTCCTGGAAGCTCTGGTTGGTTGGCATTGTTGTTCATATGGGGTCTCGAGCCCCTTCAAACTCTTCCAGTCCTTTCTCTGATTCCTTCAACTGGGGTCCCGTTCTCAGTTCAGTGGATTGCTGCTGGCATTCACCTATGTACTTGCTGTATTCTGGGTATGTCTCTCAGGACAGACAGGAGAGATCTACATCCGGTTCCTGTCAGGATGCACTTCTTTGCTTCATCCATCTTACCTAGTTTGTTGGCTGTATATGCATGGGCCACATGTGGGGCAGGCTCTGAATGGGTGTTCCTTCTGTCTCTGTTCTAAACTTTGCCTCCCTATTCCCTTCCAAGGGTCATCTTGTTCCTCTTTTAAAGAAGGAGTGAAGCATTCGCATTTTGGCCATCCTTCTTGAGTTTCATGTATTCTGTGCATCTAGGGTAATTCAAGCATTTGGACTAATATCCACTTACCAATGAGAGCATACCATGTGTGTTTTTCTGTGATTGGGTTACCTCACTCAGGATGATATTTTCCAGTTCCATCCATTTGCCTATGAATTTCATAAAGTCATTGTTTTTGATAGCTGAATGGTATTCCATTGTGTAGATGTACCACATTTTCTGTATCCATTCCTCTGTTGAAGGGCATCTGGGTTCTTTCCAGCTTCTGGCTACTATAAATAAGGCTGCTATGAACATAGTGGAGCACTTGTCTTTGTTATATGTTGGGGCATCTTTTGGGTATATGCCCAAGAGAGGTATAGCTGGGTCCTCAGGTAGTTCAATGTCCAATATTTTGAGGAACCTCCAGACTGATTTCCAGAAAGGTTGTATCAGTCTGCAACCCCACCAACAATGGAGGAGTGTTCCTCTTTCTCCACATCGTCACCAGCATTTGCTGTCACCTGAGTTTCTGATCTTAGCCATTCTCACTGGTGTGAGGCGAAATCTCAGGGTTGTTTTGATTTGCATTTCCCTTATGACTAATGATGTTGAACATTTCCTTAGGTGTTTCTCAGCCATTTGGCACTCCTCAGCTGTGAATTATTTGTTTAGCTTTGAACCCCATTTATTAATAGGGTTATTTGTCTCCCTGCGGTCTAACTTCTTGAGTTCTTTGTATATTTTGGATATAAGCCCTCTAAGGATTGGTAAAGATCTTTTCCCAATCTGTTGGTTGCCGTTTTGTCCTAACCACAGTGTCCTTTGCCTTACAGAAGCTTTGCAGTTTTATGAGATCCCATTTGTCAATTCTTGATCTTATAGCATAAGCCATTGGTGGTTTGTTCAGGAAAGTTTTTCCAGTGCCCATGTGTTCGAGATGCTTCCCCACTTTTTCTTCTATTAGTTTGAGTGTATCTGGTTTGATGTGGAGGTCCTTGATCCACTTGGACTTAAGCTTTGTACAGGGTGATAAGCATGGATCAATCTGCATTCTTCTACATGTTGACCTCCAGTTGAACCAGCACCATTTGCTGAAAGTGCTATCTTTTCTCCATTGGATGGTTTTGGCTCCTTTGTCAAAAATCAAGTGACCATAGGTGTGTGGGTTCATTTCTGGGTCTTCAATTCTATTCCACTGGTCTATCTGCCTGTCTCTGTACCAATACCATGCAGTTTTTATCACTATTTCTCTGTAATACTACTTGAGTTCAGGGATAGTGATTCCCCCAGAAGTCCTTTTATTGTTGAGGATAGTTTTAGCTATCCTGTTTTTTTTGTTATTCCAGATGAATTTGCAAATTGTTCTGTCTAATTCTCTGAAGAATTGGATTGGTATTTTGATGGGGATTGCATTGAATCTGTAGATCGCTTTTGGTAAAATGGCCATTTTCCTATATTAATCCTGCCAATCTATGAGCATGGGAGATCTTTCCATCTTCTGAGATCTTCTTCAATTTCTTTCTTCAGAGGCTTGAAGTTCTTATCATACAGATCTTTCACTTGCTTGGTTAAAGTCACACCGAGGTATTTTATATTATTTGGGACTATTATGAAGGGTGTCGTTTCCCTAATTTCTCTCTCGGCTTGTTTCTCTTTTGTGTAGAGGAAGGCTACTGATTTATTTGAGTTAATTTTATACCCAGCCACTTTGCTGAAGTTGTTTATCAGCTTTAGTAGTTCTCTGGTGGAACTTTTGGGATCACTTAAATATACTATCATGTCATCTGCAAATAGTGATATTTTGACTTCTTCTTTTCTGATCTGTATCCCCTTGACCTCCTTTTGTTGTCTGATTGCTCTGGCTAGAACTTCAAGAACTATATTGAATAAGTAGGGAGAGAGTGGGCAGCCTTGTCTAGTCCCTGATTTTAGTGGGATTGCTTCAAGTTTCTCTCCATTTAGTTTAATGTTAGCAACTGGTTTGCTGTATATGGCTTTTACTATGTTTAGGTATGGGCCTTGAATTCCTATTCTTTCCAGGACTTTTATCATGAAGGGGTGTTGAATTTTGTCAAATGCTTTCTCAGCATCTAATGAAATGATCATGTGGTTTTGTTCTTTCAGTTTGTTTATATAAGGGATCATGTTGATGGTTTTCCGTATATTAAACCATCCCTGCATGCCTGGGATGAAGCCTACTTGATCATGGTGGAATTGTTTTGATGTGCTCTTGGATTCGGTTTGCCAGAATTTTATTGAGTATTTTTGCATCGATAAGTGGCTATTAGCCCAAATGCTTGAATTACCCAAGATGCCTAGAACAAAGGAAACTCAAGACGGATGATCAAAATGTGAATGCTTCACTCCTTTAAAAGGGGAACAAGAATACCCTTGGCAGGGAATAGAGAGGCAAAGATTAAAGCAGACACAGAAGGAACACCCATTCAGAGCCTGCCCCACATATGGCCCATACATATACAGCCATCCAATTAGACAAGATGGATGAAGCAAAGAAGTACAGGCCGACAGGAGCCAGATGTAGATCTCTCCTGAGAGACACAGCCAGAATACAGCAAATACAGAGGCGAATGCCAGCAGCAAACCACTGAACTGAGAACGGGACCCCCGTTGAAGGAATCAGAGAAAGAACTCGAAGAGCTTGAAGGAGCTCAAGACCCCTTATGAACAGCAATGCCAAGCAACCAGAGCTTCCAGGGACTAATCCACTACCTAAAGACTATACATGGACTGACCCTGGACTCTGACCTCATAGGCAGCAATGAATATCCTAGTAAGATCACCAGTGGAAGGAGTTGCCCTTGGTCCTGCTAAGACTGAACCCCCAGTGAACATGATTGTTGGGGGGAGGGCGGCAATGAGGGGAGGATGGGGAGGGGAACACCCATAAAGAAGGGGTGGGGGATGGGTTAGGGGGATGTTTGCCTGGAAACCGGGAAAGGGAATAACACTCGGAATGTAAATAAGAAATACTCAAGTTAAAAAAAAAGTCTTGGAAAGTTCAGAAATTCAAGGCCCATTCTTAAACATAGTAAAAGCAATATACAGCAAACCAGTAGCCAACATTTAACTAAATGGAGAGAAACTTGAAGCAATCCCACTAAAATCAAGGACAAGGCAAGGCTCCCACTCTTTCACTATTTATTCAGTATAGTACTCGGAAGTCTTAGCCAGAGCAATCAGACAACAAAAGGAGGTCAAAGGGATACAAATTGGAAAGGAAGAAGTCAAAATATCACTATTTGCAGATGATATGATAGGATACTTAGGTGACCCCAAAAATTTCACCAGAGGACTACTAAGCCTGATAAACAGCTTCAGCAAACTGACTGGGTATAAAATTAACTCAAATATATCAGCCTTCCTGTACTCAAAGGATAGACAGGCTGAGAAAGAAATTAGCGGAATGACACCCTTCAAAATAGTTACAAATAATAAAATACCTGGGTGTGACTCTAACTAAGCAAGTGAAAGATCTGTATGACAAGAACTTGAAGTCTCTAAAGAAAGAAATTGAAGAAGATCTCAGAAGATGGAAAGATCTCCCATGTTCATGGATTGGCAGAATTAACATAATAAAAATGGCCATTTTGTCAAAGCCAATCTACAAATTCAATGAAATCCCCATCAAAATTCCAACTCAATTCGTCATAGAGTTAGAAAGAGCAATATCCAAATTCATTTGGAATAACAAAAAACCCAGGACAGGGAAAACTATCCTCAACAATAAAAGAACTTCTGGGGGAATCACCGTCCCTGAACTCAAGCTGTATTACGAAACAATAGTGATAAAAACTGCATGGTACTGGCACAGAGACAGGCAGGTAGATCAATGGAATAAATAGCATCGAAGACCGACAAATGAACCCATATACCTATGGTCACTTGATCTTTGACAAATGGGCTAAAACCATCAAATGGAAAAAAGAGCATTTTCAACAAATGGTGCTGATTCAACTGGCAGTCAGCATGTAGAAGAATGCAGATTGATCCATTCTTATTGTCTTTTACAAAGCTCAGGTTCAAGTCGCTCAAGAACTTCCACATAAAAGCAGACACATTCAAACTAATAGAAGAAAAAGTGAGGAAGAACCTTGAACACATGGGCACTGGAGAAAATTTCCTGAACAGACCACCAATGGCTTATGCTCTAAGTTCAAGAACTGACAGATGGGACTTCATAAAATTGCAAAGCTTCTGTAAGACAAAGCACACTGTCATTACTACAAAATGGCAACCAACAGATTGGGAAAAGATATTTCCCAATCCTACATCTGATAGAGGGCTAATATCCAATTTATACAAAGAACTCAAGAAATTACATTTTAGAGAATCAAATAACTCCATTAAAAAACAGGATACAGAGCTAAACATAGAATTCTCAGCTGAGGAATACTGAATGGCTGAGAAGTAGCTAAGGAAATGTTCAGCATTCTTAGTCATCAGGGAAATGCAAAACAAAACAACCTTGATATTCCACCTCACACCATCAGAATGGCTAAGATCAAAAACTCCGGTGACAACAGATGATAGAGAGGATGTGGAGGAAGAAGAACACTCCTCCATGGTTGGTGGGATTGCAAGCTGGTACAACCATTCTGAAAACCAATCTAGAGGTTCCTTAGAAATTTGGATTAGTACTACCTGAAGACACTGCTATACCACTCCTTGGCATATACCCAAAAGAAACTCCAACAAATAACAAAGACCCATGTTCCACTCAGTTCATAGCAGCCTTATTTATAGTAGCCAGAATCTGGAAAGAACCCAAATTCCCTTCAACAGAGGAATGGATACAGAAAATATGGTACATCTACACAATGGAATACTACTCAGCTATCAAAAACAGTGACTTCACTAAATTCATAAGCAAATGGATGGAACTAGAAACTATCCTGAGTGAGGTAACCCAATCCACAAAAACACACATGGTATGCACTCACTGTTAAGTGAACATTTGTCTAAAATCTCAGATTACCCAATGATACAATCCACAGACTATGTGACACTTAATTAAGTGCAGATGCTTCAGTCCTTCTTAAAAGGCATAACAAAAATATTCATAGGAGGAGATATAGAGACAAAGTTTGGAGCAAATACCGAAGGAATGGCCATTCAATGCCTGTCCTACCTAGGCATCCAACCCATATACACACAGCTACCAAACCAAGACAATATTGCTGATGCCAAGAAGTGCATGCTGACAGGAGCCAGATATAGCTGTCTCCTGAGAGGCTCAGTCAGAGCACAACAAATACAGAGGTGAATGCTAGCAGCAAACTGAGAACAGGGTCCTCACTGGAGGAATTAGGGAAAGGACTAGGAGGTAAAGGGGTTGGCAACCCCATAACCACAACCTTACCAACCAACCAGAGCTCCCAGGGACTAATCCACTGCACAAAGAGTACACATGGACAGACCCATGGCTCCAGCTGCATATGTAGCAGAGAATGGCCTTTTTGGGGCACCAATGGGAGGAGAAGCCCTTAGTCCTGCCTCCCAGTGTAGGGGAATGTCAGGGCTGGGAGGTGGGAAGGGGTGGGTAGTTGGGGAAGGGGAACACCCTCAAAGAATAAGGGGCAAAGTAGATGAATTAGGGACTATATGCATGGGAAACTAGGAAAGGGGATAACATTTGAAACATAAACAAAAATATCCTGAAAAAATACTTAAAAAAAGAGATATTAAGGGAAAGTGATTGTTGCTTTCTGTTGTTAGAGGTGGAATTATGTTTGTCTGGCTATCTTCTTTTGGGTTTGTTGAAGATTTCTTTCTTTCTTTTTTTTTTCTTCTAGTGCATAGTTTCTTGTGTTGGAGTTTTCCATCTATTATCTTTTGTAGGGCTGGACTTGTGGAAAGATACTGTGTAAATTTAGTTTTGTGGTGAAATATCTCGGTTTCTCCATCTATGCTAATTGAGAATTTTGCTGGATATAGTGGCCTTGGCTGGCATTTGTGTTCCCTTAGTGTCTGTGTGACATCTGGCCAAGACCTTCTAGCTTTCATAGTTTTTATTTACAAGTCTGGTGTAATTCTGATAGGTCTGCCTTTGTTTGTTACCTGACATATCCCCCTTATTGTTCTTGATATTCTTTGTTTTTTTGCATTTGGTGTTTTGAGGATTATGTGATGGGAGGAGTTTGTTTTCTGGCCTAATCTATTTGGAGTTCTGTAGGCTTCTTGTATATTCATGGACATTTCTTTCTTTAGGCTAGGGGAATTTTCTTCTATAATTTTGTTGAAGATATTTACTGCTCCTTTAAATTGGGAATCTTTGCTCTCTTCTATTCCTATTACTTTTAGGTTTGGTCTTCTCATTGTGTATTGGATTTCCTGGATGTTTTAGGTTAGGAGCTTTTTGAATTTTGCATTTTCTTTGACAGTTGTATTAATATTTTCTATGATATCTTCTCCCCCTGAGATTCTCTTTTCTGACTCTGGTATTATGTTTGTGATGCTTGCATTTATGCCTCTTGATCTCTTTCAAAGATTTTCTAACTTCAGGGTTGTCTCTCTTTGTGATTTCTTTCTTGTTTTTACTGCCATTATTATATCTTGGATGGTTTTGTTCAATTCTTCTGCCTATTTGTTTTTGTTTTCCTGTAATATTTTAAGGGATTTTTTTGTTTCTTTTTTAAGGGCCTTTACTTGTTTATCTGTGTTGTCCTGCATCTCTTTAAGGGAGTTATTTATGTCCTTGAAGTCCTCTTATCATCATCATGAGATGTGATTTTAAATCCAAATCTTGATCTTTTTGCATGTTAGGGTATCCAGGAGTTGATGTGGTGGGAGAACTGGATTCTGACTGTGCCAAGGAGCCTTGGTTTCTGTTTCTTATGTTCTTGCCCTTGCCTCTGTCCTCTGGATGTCTTTGGTGTTAGTTGTTCTTACTGTCTCTTACTGGAGCTTCTCCCTCCTGTGGGCTTGTGAGCATGTGATCTTAGAAGTGAGAGTACTCCTGGGAGACCAGCTGTCTCTGGGCAGAATTGGGGTACTGAGGGCTGTGGGGACAGCCTTATATCTGGGTGCAGATGGAGACCAGAAGGATCTGGTCCCAGGCTGCTCTGCAGTTCCTGTGCCTTGACACGCTTGGTGGGTTCCTCTTTGGACAGTCACTGGAGAGGAAGTGTCGTCCCACCTTTTAGGGTGAGAGCACTCCTAGGAGACCAGTTCTTTCTGGGCATGATCCTGGCACAGAGGCGGTGAACAACCCCAGCTCTGCTTTTATTATTGTTGTTGTTGTTGTTATACAGTGAAATATAATACTTTGTACATTTAGCATACACTAATTAAAACAAAAAGACAACAGCACTTTAGATGGAGCTATAGTCCGCTCCCTTAACATGCCTTCTCTTATGGTCATAATGGTATCATATGTCATTCTTTTGGCAGCTGGGAAGAGTGATACACTTGTTCTGTTTGTCTAATCCAAATTGTTAGGCCAAAATCATGACTATATCAGAGAGGAATCCAGGAGAAAGCCATGAGGCATGGTAAAGGGAAGAAGACATGTGTTGTAGAGATAGTTCTGGTCAGTATCAGGAAAAGTAAAAACTTTCACTGGAGGAGGAGAGAGAAAAGAGGAAGGTTCAGATATTAATTCCCCAGTTCTCTGACTTTAAGCTTGAGAGGAGTATTACAGACCAGACTGAGGACAGAAGTACTGAATGCCTAGAAGGGCTCAGCACTGATTCTCAAGTCAGTGTGGGAAATGGACTAAATCCAAGGACATCTGGCTTGTGTCATGGAAGAGAAGTGGCTGAGGGATCTCAGATATAGGAGTAGAAAAGATCTTAACCCAGTCTGGAGGTTGCTGTTTTGTTCTGATGACAGTGTCCTTTGCCAACCCTACATCTGATAGAAGGCTAATATCCAATATATATAAAGAACTCAAGAAGTTATACTCCAGAGAATCAAATAACCATATTAAAAAGGTGGTACAAATCTAAACAAAGAATTCTCAACTGAAGAATACCAAATGGCTGAGAAGCACCTAAAGAAATGTTCAACATCTTTAGTCATCAGGGAAATGAAGATCAAAACGACCCTGAGATTCCACCTCACAGCAGTCAGAATGGCTAAGATCAAAACTCAGGTGACAGCAGATGTTGGTGAGGATGTGGAGAGAAACAACACTCCTCCATTGTTAGTGGGATTGCAGGCTGATACAACCACTCTGGAAATCAGTCTGGAGGTTCCTCAGAGAATTGGACATAGTACTACCTAAGGACACAGCTATATCTCTCCTGGGCAAATACTCAAAAGATGCTCCAGCATATAACAAAGACACATGCTCCATAGGAGCTTCTGTATAATAGCCAGAAGCTGGAAACAACTCACATGTCCTTCAACAGAGGAATGGATACAGAAAATGTGGTACATCTACCCAATGAAGTACTACTCAGCTATTAAAAACAATGACTTCATGAAATGAATGGTTGGACCTAGAAATATTATCCTGAGTGAGGTAACCCAATCATAAAAGAACACACATGGTATGTACTCACCAATTAGTGGATATTAGGAAAAAAGTTCATAATACTCATGATATAACCCACAGATGATATGAAGCTCAAGAAGAAGAAAAATTAAGGTATGGGTGCTTCATTTCTACTTATAAGGTGGAACAAAATAACAGGGGACATGTATATAGGGACAGGAAATTGAACAAATGTGTGTAGCAATGGCAGGATGGGGAACTGAGGGTAGCCACCAGAAAGTTCCATATGCCAGGAAAGCAAGAGGGTCTCAGGACCCAACAAGGATGACATTAGCTGAAATAACCAACAAAGGGAAGAGAGAATCTGTGGCAACCGTATCTAGAGGTTAGGCATAGCCCTTGGTAGAGGGATAGGGTCTCCCACCTATCTCCAAAATTTTAACCCAGAATTTCTCCTGTCTAAAGAAAATATGGGGACAAAATGTGGAGCAGAGTCTGAAGGAAGGCCATTCAGAGACTGCTCCACCTGGGGATCCAGCCCATGTACAGACACCAAACCCAGACACTATTGTGGATACCAAGAAGTGCATGCTGACAGGAGTCTGATACAGCTGTCTCCTGTGAGACTCTGCCAGTGCCTGACAAATACAGAGGTGGAGGCCTGCAGCAACCATTGAACTGAGCATGGGAATCCCAAGAGAGGAGTTAGGGAAAGGATTGAAGTAGCTGAAGGGGTTTGCAACCCCATAAGAAGAACAACCAGCCCCCCCCCCCCCGAGCTCCCAATGACCAAACCACCAACCAAAGAGTACATATGGAGTGACCCATGGCTCCAGATGCATATGTAGCAGAGGATGGCCTTGTTGGGCAGCAGTGGGAGAAGAGGCCCTTGGTCCTGTGAAGGCTTGATGCTCCAGTCTAGGGGAATGCTAGGGCAGTGCCATGGGAGTGGGTGGATAGGTGGGCGAGCACCCTCATAGAACCGGGGAAGGGGAGATGGAATAGGGAGTTTGCGGAGGGTAAACTGGGAAGGGGGGATAACATTTGAAATGTAAATAAATAATATAGCCAACAACAACAACAACAATAATGATAATAATGGATAGAGTCTGTGGAACCACAGTGGGGTCTTTCTCCTTGAACTGCCTGACCACATGAAAAGCTCTCTGCTTTGTTTTCTCAAGAAAGGGAGATGAGAAGCAGAGACTTTTACTTAGCCTTGACTGAGTAGTTATTGTTCCAAAGACAATTACGTTGAGTTACTTAACCCATGAGTTTGTGTTCTACTCGGATGGGATTGCAGAAGTAAATGTCACTAACATACCAAGTGTACTAGTAATCCTCACCTCAAAGTATTTAAGTCAGCCTAATTCTGTGCATTTCACTGATTTTTTTTTAGCCCCTTGAGGAATATCTGTGGGCAAGTGGAAAAAGAATGAAAGGTGAGGATGGGAAGCTGTGGGGCCTTCAAGAAATACTGGACATGCACACTTTCAGAAAGCATCATTTAGGATTATGTAAAATAAGGTTAATTAGCTAGTCAATTTTTTAAGCAAGTTAAATGCTTGGTGAATTTTTTTTAGTATACAAAAAGGCAAGTATGGGTTTATTTAGCTGCATGATGCATGCATTCCAGTGCATTTTCATTATGTAAAGTGTATTATATAATCATGATTCACACAGAAACAATCTACCAGGTCATTGTTATTGCTTTTTCTCTCCCTCTTTTGCATTATATATTTTTTCTTACTATATATGTTTACCTAGGCGGAAAACAACAGTAAATTTCTATCATTTAAAACAAATATAACCTATTCGGCATCAGATTTATTTTCTAATTGCATTACAATAAGTCAAGAATATTTATGGCCACATGTAGTATCCAGTTTAAACTCAACAGATGTATAACAATATTAAGAAAAATTTGTTGGCCAAAATGTTGTAATAGCTGCTAAAGAGACATGAATAAATTTTAATATACAGAGAGAAAAAAAACCCCAGACATACAGTGTGTTTTGGAGGCACATGTATCAGTTGAACACAGGCCAGATTTATGTAGCTAGAGATTAAAGTGAGACTTAGAGACACACTCCACTCCAAACGCAGGAGCTTTGCCTCTATTAACATTAATAGAATTTACATGCACCCTGTTAGAGGCGAGAACTGAAATTTGTTGAAAGGCAAAGGGGGATGATTTTTAACTTTGCCTATAATTCCAGGAGCATGGACATATTATTAAAAGCTTTGTGAAAGGCCTTAATTTAGGAACTGGGACATAGAAGCTTTATATTAAACTACTGCATGTATGCTGTGTTTGGGCTGGTTAGGGAAAAGGGAGCCAGAAAAGCCAGAGGATTTGTGAAAGGCCACTTCGGGATGATGGGTGGAAATGGGAAAGAAAGTGTGTGCGTTCTGAATGAGGTAACTTGAAGAATTAAGAGATTGTTACTGTGAGAGAAAATGTGACATGCCACTGTGACTCCATGGCTAGCAGGGTGCACATGCATGTGCTGACATATTGTTCACGTCACCTACTGTTGATTACAGGCATCTGAATCCTATACAGGCTTTAAGAGAACATAATCATGCTGCCTGTTGAGTAGATTTCTTCTTCTTGCTTCAAGATCATCAAATAAATCCTTGAATCCAGAAGAAAGTCCCGGGATAAAGTTTCTGGGGAAGCGGAACGAAAAGCCAATCTGTGTCTTTCAAACTACTGCTTCCCGGGAAGGGGTCCTGCTAAGCGTATCTATTCTTTTGTATAGAAACAAGTCAGCTAAGTATCGGATCATAGCGTCATAGCAACATGTAATAGACTTAGTTCTGATAGAAATGCTTGTATGTGAAAGCACTCTGTATTCTGAAAAGTGCTTAGCACATTCCCGGCAGCTCATACTATGTGCACTCACAGTTTTGCCTCTGTTGATGCAGAGACGAAGATAGAGTTCCTGACCAAGTATATTTTATAAGTAAGCCACTTGTGTTAAAGGATACAAAAGATGGCGATGGATAAATGGATCGGTGCTTAAAAGAGTATGCCACTCTAGCAGAAGACCTGGGTTTGGTTCTCATTACCCAAGAAGGGTGGCTTACGATGCCTATATTCCAATTCCAGGGGCTCCACCCTCTTCTGGCCTCTGTATGCAGACTCATAGGTGCACACACCCCACCCATATACCCACAATTCAAAATAAATCTTCAAAAATTAAAAGGAATTAGATGGATGTCACAGTGAATTACAGTCGTCTTCCACTCTACTTGCAGTCACACAATGGGATTAAAGTCCCTTTCTTCTGGAATGAGGTAGACTAAGTCACTTGTAATGAATGCAACCTGAGAAGTGTCAATGAGAGTTGAGGCTGAGTGTCAGAAGCTTGTGTGCCTCTTATCAACATTCATTTCATTAAGACACACCGTCCACATTTAAGCTTCTTTCTCTTGGTAGTTTACGATTGAAATCCCAGGTCAGGTACAGGGACACACACCTGGAGAGGGCAGTGACATTCTACATGTTACATTAGGATCACATGTTATAGGGCAGACTGGGTTACAAAACAAGTTCTATGCTAGACTAACCCATGAAAAAAGAAGGAAACCTTAGAGTTTCACAGGTAACAGGTTAATTATATGAATAATTGAATTTGTTACATTCTGTTGCAATTTAATTTTTTTAATGTCTTTCTATATACCATATTCTGATCACAACCCTTTCCAGATCCTTCCACCTCATTATCCACTCAATTTCATGCTTTTCTTTCTCTCAAAAATGAATCCTGCTATTTCCTATAGTAGTTTGTCCTTGACCACAGTGGCAATGTTCTGGCTGACCTAGAACTCACTTTGTAAGTGATGGACCTTCATACTTTGAGTGATTTTCCTGTCTCTGCCTCCCAAATGCTGGGTCTACAGGTGTGCACCACCACCCCCAGCTCTGTGCTGTATCTTGCAAGTGGTTTATTATCATATACTGCAAAGTAAAAATTAAAGCTAAAATCATAATCATACAAATTTTTATTCACAAGCCATCACGGAACAACATATTCTTTCAGTAGGTTGAATAATAATTTTAAAAAAGCACCCAACTGGTGATTATATAATAATGAGTCAGAAAGAGTTACTGATCTTTAAAATCTCCAACATCAAACAGATTATTCTCTCTTAGGGCAGGAAGCATTCTAAGGACAGCTTTCTCTGTGGCCCAGACTTGTCCTATGTATTTCCTGTGCAGTGGGAATTGTTTCAGAAAAGCCTATAAATGAAGAGCAACTGGTGAGCTCTTTTATAGTTTAGGAGGATGAGGATGAGGAGGAGGAGGAGGAGGAAGAGGAGGAGGAGAAGAAGAAGAAGGAGAAGAAGGAGGAGGAGGAGGAGAAGGAGAAGGAGAAGGAGAAGGAGAAGAGGGAGAGGGAGAGGGAGAGAGAGAAGGAGGAGGAGGAGGAGGAAGAGGAGGAGGAGGAGGAGGAGGAGGAGGAGGAGGAGGAGGAGGAGGAGGAGGAGGAGAAGCAGCAGCAGCAGCTGCCACCATGTATAAATGAAATCATTGCTTTAGAAATAGTTGTGTGAAGAATCTTTCAAATCTTGACGAAGGAGAATGGAGACAGCTTAGTGCATTTATTTATTTACTTACGTAATAAATGATTTACTATGTAATAATTGTCAAAGTAGCAGTTTCTAAGCCTGATGCTATGGGTCTCAGTTTAGCTCCTGAATTATAACAATCTTATATTTCAGGTAAGTTGTGACAATCTTTGCCTTATTTGCCTGTAAGACATCTAGTATAAAGACAAGCCACACCCCAAATACTCTTATGAAGAAGATAATTATGAGGGTTGGGAAGATAGCTCAGTGGATAAAAAGGTATTTGCCACCAAGTTTGATGATCTGAGGTTGATCCCAGGACTCATAGAAAATGAAAAGATCCAACTCCTGCAAGGTGTTCCCCACCTCAGAATGCACACAATGGTGTACACACACACACACACACACACACACACACACACACACACACACACACACAGAGAGAGAGAGAGAGAGAGAGAGAGAGAGAGAGAGAGAGAGAGAGAGAGAGAGAGAGAGAGCGCACTAAAAACAAAGGTGATAAAAGATTTAAAGAAAAGGTAACACAGAGTGACTGTCTATGATTGCACACTTTCCTGGGGAATTTGTTGGTTTTACTGCTTTCCCTGGTTTCACTTTTTTTCATCCCAAAGTTCTAGAGTTGTTATTGTCTGTTTTGTTTTGATTTTCTTATGATTACAGTTTTATTGCAGTAAAAGAGACACAAATCCAAGTCAGCTAAGAGTAGATGCATAGGATAATACTGTCTCTCAGCCGGCAGGCCACCATGTGGAAAGTCTCTAGTATCTTTGTCCTGTGGAGTTAGGATACACCCACTAACTTGGCCCAGTGCTGTCCAATGACATACACAGACAAATAAATGCCTACCAAAGATCACCCAGGCATTGATGTTCAAAGAATTTATTGAGATTTTATTACATAAGCAAGAGTGATTGAGTCTCTAGCCACTGGCTGAGTTCAGCCTCCCACTGGATCTGTTATCTGGCTAATGTCATGTCTTGAGACCCCCAATTCCCTAGTTTCATGAGGAATAGCCAGGCCCTAACCCTGTGTCATTTTATTGGTATAGATCATCCATCACCTAGTTGGTATAAGTTATCAGGATCGTGGGCAAGGTTACACCTGACATTTAGGAGGTTTTCAGGACCACCCTCTAGGAACTGAAGACTCAGATCTGGACTAATAATATTGGCAAGCCAGCTTCATGGATTCTGTTCTCTGACCAGCAGTCACCATCCTTCTGTCTTTCTTTTCCTGGTGGCCTAACTTTTAGGCTCACCAAACCTTCTCACCCACGCCCCTCCTACCACACCAAGTCTCACCATCTTGGCAGCCACGTTTCTTCCCTTACTTACCTTACAGACATATAATCCAGCCTAGAAAATGACTTTATTGGATTCTGTTTTTCCCTCTCTGATTCCTTGCAGAGCCAAAACCACAGACTTGCTTAAATCCAAGCTTCCAATTGTTTATTCCAGACTTGTAACTATAAAGCTGACTGTATTCAGTAAAAGACACACAACCTTACTGATTAGCTTTCTTTGGGATCTAAGACCACACATCTCTTATAAGACCTCATGATGCGTATAATAATGAATATATAAGTATATCGATCTAATCCAGAAGGTGAGAGAGAAAATAGACGATTACTTTTGTACATTTCCTCTCATATAATTCTTTGGGTACTTGGCATTCTTTTCTATCAGCTAATAACTTTCCACATTATGCTTTCAGTATTTTCCATTCCTTTTAGCTAATAACCCCTCTGACTACTTTGTAAAAATTCTAAAAGTGATTTCCATAGAAACCCATTGTCAAATCTACGAGCATCTACCCAATAACCACTCTTTCACCAGCACTGGAAGTAAGTTAAAATTATTTAATTATAAATATAACTTCCTGGGAAGATAATGTTACTGGAAAACCTTTCATCATATTCACTGATTAACTCTGGGACAAGGCACCTGGTCGCTGTGTAACACTCTGCCTCTGCGATCATCATCTCAGCGAATGGGAAAATCAGTAATCCAAGTAGTCCATGGCAGTGTGGGTTCTCCACTCCTGCTTTTATGGGTTGCTTTAGGATGTTTTAAATAGGAGTAGTCTTGGTGGTCTACTCTTGGTTGTAAATCCTAAGATAGAGACCTCGAATCCACACTATAGCAAGTTCTCTAAAGTGAGTTTTGTATACAATAATGTTATCTCTGCTTATTGAAAAAGAGTTGGGAAAGAGGCAAATTTATTCAAAAGACTCAACTCCTTCATGGCTGGGAACGAGGGAGTGCAATGTGTGTAAAGCTCAGGGTGCCTGTTAGTAGAATTAACTGCTAGTGCTGATTTTGCCTTTTACGTTTTGGGGTCTTTTGTTTGTTTTGTTTGATTTCTATGCTCTGTTTTTAGTTCGAATATAATTAAAACTTCATCTAACATTTTTATTTTTGCACTCCCATATTTCATCATGGTACAGTAGAAAAAGCATTAGCTTTGAAATAAAATTGAATGTGCATTTCATTTCTGCCTTACTAGGTGTAGGAAGCCAGACATTCAGTAAGTTTGTGGGTCTCAGATGCCTCATGTTAAATGGAGATGATGTCTGAGCTATGAGGTTTTTGTTTGGATTCAACACACAGAAATTTGCCATCCTATTTCTGTTCTGTTCTTTATACAATTTGTATCTAATTTTTGTTTGAGATGGATTTAACCTGACTAAAGGCATTTGTCATATTCAAATTCCCATTTGTGTTTCCATCTTTCTAATGGGTAGCGTGATGATGATTAAGGGTGTTTCCCTGCTTAATTGATTGTTCTTTCTAGTCACAGTACGAAATACTAATCTCTTGTTCTATGTAAGGACACATGCATCAAAGGAGCAAACTAAGGAACATCTTGCTCGAATCGGTAATCTTTTGAAGTGCGCCAGACAAGTGCTTCCATTTGGTGCCAGAATACAGCAGACATGATCTTTACCCTCACGTGTCTTAGATAACTCAATGGGGGAGACACTGTCAACTGGAAAGGAAGATAAAAGCAGATTTAGTAATAAAGCAAATTTAGAAGAGTTGTTGAAGGTATACCATGACATTGTCTGGCCAGAAATGTGTACCAATGACACTCTCTGGGGAATAGTCATCTTTTTTTTTTTTTCTAATTTTTTTAAATTTTTTATTTTTATTATTAACTTGAGTATTTCTTATATACATTTCGAGTGTTATTCCCTTTCCCAGTTTCCGGGCAAACACCCCCCTCCCCTTCCTTATGGGTGTTCCCCTCCCAACCCTCCCCCCATTGCCGCCCTCTCCCCATAGACTAGTTCACTGGGGGTTCAGTCTTAGCAGGACCCAGGGCTTCCCCTTCCACTGGTGCTCTTACTAGGATATTCATTGCTACCTATGGGGTCAGAGTCCAGGGTCAGTCCATGTATAGTCTTTAGGTAGTGGCTTAGTCCCTGGAAGCTCTGGTTGCTTGACATTGTTGTACTTTTGGGGTCTCGAGCCCCTTCAAGCTCTTCCAGTTCTTTCTCTGATTCCTTCAACGGGGGTTCTATTCTCAGTTCAGTGGTTTGCTGCTGGCGTTCGCCTCTGTATTTGCTGTATTCTGGCTGTGTCTCTCAGGAGCGATCTACATCCGGCTCCTGTCGGTCTGCACTTCTTTGCTTCATCCATCTTGTCTAATTGGATGGCTGTATATGTATGGGCCACATGTGGGGAAGGCTCTGAATGGGTGTTCCTCCAGTCTCTGTTTTAATCTTTGCCTCTCTATTCCCTGCCAAGGGTATTCTTGTTCCCCTTTTAAAGAAGGAGTGAAGCATTCACATTTTGATCATCTGTCTTGAGTTTCATTTGTTCTAGGCATCTAGGGTAATTCAAGCATTTGGGCTAATAGCCACTTATCAGTGAGTGCATACCATGTATGTCTTTCTGTGTTTGGGTTAGCTCACTCAGGATGATATTTTCCAGTTCCAGCCATTTGCCTACGAATTTCATAAAGTCGTTGTTTTTGATAGCTGAGTAATATTCCATTGTGTAGATGTACCACATTTTCTGTATCCATTCCTCTGTTGAAGGGCATCTGGGTTCTTTCCAGCTTCTGGCTATTATAAATAAGGCTGCAATGAACATAGTGGAGCACGTGTCTTTTTTATATGTTGGGGCATCTTTTGGGTATATGCCCAAGAGAGGTATAGCTGGATCCTCAGGCAGTTCAATGTCCAATTTTCTGAGGATCCTCCAGACTGATTTCCAGAATGGTTGTACCAGTCTGCAATCCCACCAACAATGGAGGAGTGTTCCTCTTTCTCCGCATCCTCGCCAGCATCTGCTGTCCCCTGAGTTTTTGATCTTAGCCATTCTCACTGGTGTGAGGTGAAATCTCAGGGTTGTTTTGATTTGCAGGGAATAGTCATCTTTAAAAGAAATAGAAATTTCTACAGAATCAGAGCTAGATGCCACCATGCACTCCTATATCCAAGACAATGAGGTGAAAGAATGCTGTTTGTTTCTAGATATTTACTAATCTTCACTGCAAAGTCATAGGCTATCAAGTGGTACTGGTTAGTCTTGTCAACTTGATTGTACTAAGACATCCCCAGCAGATTACTAAGGCATACTTGGGTGTGTCTTGAGTGACTATACCAGAGACAACGAGATCATGAGAGCTCTGACCAAGTCAATGGATTGAATGAAGTCAATCATTTAATAAAGTCATAATATGAAGGCTTTATTAGAAGGTTGTGGAGTAGGACTTTGGCCTGGGGGATAGTCATTGAGGGCAGAGCATATTCTAGGGTATATCTTGCTTTGAGCTCTTCCTGTATGCTCTAATCTCTGCTTCTTGTCCTCCAGCCCATGTTCCCACCATATGGCATTTTGCCCGAAGGCAGGGAGTTGAGTGACCATGCTTCTTTATTGGTTGTTCTCATGGTTTTCATAACAGCAATGGAGAAAGTTACACAGGGACCTTTGTTTCCTGTCCTGGAAATCACTCCTGTGAATAACTTTGAAGTATACCTTTTTTGGTTTTTATTTGTAATCATTACAATGGACAAACAGAAAGTTGATTAAAATTATGAAATTGGGCTGAAGAGATGGCCTAGTGGTTATGAGCACTTGCTGCTTCTGCAGAGGACCTCAGTTTGGTCTCTAGCATCCATAATCTGTCTGTAACTTAAGTTCTGGGGGACCAAACACCTTCTTTTATTCTCTGTGGGGAACTGATACACATGTAGGCAAACAGCAATATATAAAATAAAATAAATTATGGAACTGATCAACTTTTCACCAAGTGGTATGAGATTACATTATAAAATAATCATTTCTACGCTGGTTCTAATTGTCATTCAGAAATTATTGGATCTCTTTTATCAGGGACAGTAAAGTAGAAAGCCAGTAGTCGTTCTGGGAGTAGCTCAGTGACAGAGTACCTTACAAACAATTCAAATGTAAGTAAACTTAACTTACACTCATAAAACGCACTAAGATATATTGACCCATGGCAGGCCACACAGATGACAGTTGAAAGGATACAGCACCATGCATTTCTCACAGGTGAAACGGGTATGAAAATAAGACTTACTGCACTATCACTGCATAAAAGTACACTGCACAGCTATGTGCTCCCAATATATACTTGATAAATTGCTGTGTGCCCTTTGTACTTCTTCATTGTCCTAGAGTGCTAACATTTTCCTGGGAATATGGTATATGACATGTGCAGCAGTTTGGGCTGGGCTTCCTTTGTTTCCTGAATGCATGCATGGTTCTTCCTGTTCTTGACTCAAGTTTGCTTTTTTTTTCCATTGTCATTCCAGAAGCAAGAGGCCAGGCGGTGACATTCCATACAGCCATGTATGCTGTTTGTTGCAGCAGCCAGGGTTGTATGAATAGCCTCTCCAGGCTGTCCGCACAGCGAGAGTGCTCAGCCAATGATGTGTTCTTTCTCAGAACATCGTCTGACCACAGTCAAAGGACCACTTATTTAACTTCCGTCAGTTTGAATTTGTCTCATTTTATTCCTTCTTGCTTTTCCTTGCTGCAAGCACTTTTAAAAATTCACATTTCCCACCCTCTTTATTTTACTTAGGTTTTAACAAAATTTGTATGCAGTGCTTGTAGAAACCATCTGACAGAGAACCATGAAGGGTTAAGTCATAAACATTTATTACCACAAGGGGGTGTGATTTATAAGGCAATGACAGGAGAGAGACGGGAGTTTTCTTTTTTCTTTCTCTTTCTCTTTTTCTTTTCTTTTCTTTTTGATGGGGTCTCATTACATAGCCCTAGTTGCCTCTGAGAATTCCCTATGTAGGCAGAGCTGGCCTAGAACTCATGGAGATCTGCCTGGCTCTAAGTGCAGGGATGAAAGGTGTAAGGTGTAAATGTCACATCTGGTGACACTTTATAATGTATCTATTTAAAGCTTTTGTTAAATGCAGGTTTTACTTGATTGTATTTAATAAAATATTTTTTAAAAAAAGGAAACTTAAGACAGAATCTATTTTTATAAAATGAACAGGAGTTTTTTTTCCTAAGGACCTTTTCTTTGCAGGTGACCCTTTAAGAGTTGTGGCAGGGTTTGGGAGAAGGTTCTGGAAACTGCCTTGAATGTTATCCTCAGGAATTTCTCACTCACATGACATTGGTACACTTACCCATCCAGTCTTTCATTCCATCTCAAAGTCAAGAGATAAGGCTTAGAAAAAAATTCATCTTGATTAACTATTTAAATACAGACAAAAGAGTTAATTTTCAGATGTAGCAAAGCCTACTAGAGGAAACGACTTCTTAGCATCTAAACTTCTTAATCAGGGAAAAAGAAAAGAAAGAGGTGTCCAACCAGACAACACATCCTTGCAAGAGCCCTTTACGGGACGGAAGAGGAGGCGAGTTTCTGAAACTGGAGCTTAGGCCTGCTCGATGGATGGACAGGCTTCAGCTCCAATGAGTGCACAGCATGTGAGAGAGAACGGAGAATTTGGAAATACTGTGCAAAATGGACATTCAGAAGTTTACACTTGATCTAGACGTCAAAAAAGGCCTTCTAAAGTTTCAAGCAGAGTTGTGCTCTTTTGTTGTGGGGATGACCGTGGAACGTTTCCAAACCACTTGCGGTTTTTCTTAAACATGTAAGCTATGGTATGCGTATAAAGAAGCGCTGCATCAAGTAAAGAGAGGGGCAAAGGACCGACTGTGACCTCAAGGTAGTCAGCAAACGAGGTGTAAGGAGAGTGGTGCCTTTGCGAACATCCCACCTGAGCTAGAGCCTTTCCTGAGGCCCCTGCTGTGCTGGGCTTTCCCAGTTCCATTTGAAGAGACTCAGTAGGTCTTGTGCTGCAGGTGACAGCAGGCCCGTGACATAGCTCACAGTTACATTAACAGAGCCTTTAACTTGCTTCACTAATGTCACTCTTAATTTTGAAAATTATTGCCAGGAAGTTAGAAGTTGTAAACAATTTTATTGTTCATTTCAGAAAGTTTCCAAAAAATAACTTAAATAAATATTGTATTTGACCATATTTTCTTCAACAGTTAAGGCCAGGCTGGGCATGAAGTCATGATTCTACTGCTTCTACCTCCAGAGGTCTGGAATGACAGTCTATGCCACTAGGCCTGGGTCAGATTATGCCACTGAAGGTAACATCAAATCGCTACTTATTCTTTAAAAGTTGATTTGAAATTCTTTTCCACCAGCCCCCACCTACTTCATAGCTTCAGTCAGACTCCCAATTCATAAATACTTTCCACTTTTTCCTCTTCTGAGACAGCAATTCTAGTCAAGTTGGTGGCTGCTCCTACCTTGGCAAGAGTTAATTAGGGCTTAATCAAGAAGTTGTTTTTATGGGAGCAAAATATCTATGCAGTCAATTCTCACTAAATTCTGTTATGCATTTTTTATAAGTAGTGACCCATAGTTTGAAGTCACAGGCCTAACTTTTTCTTTTTTTTCTCCATTTTTATTGGGTATTTCTTATTTATATTTAGATTGTTATTCCCTTTCCTGGTATCCAGGCCAACATACCCCTAGCCCCCTCTCCCCCCTCTATGGGTGTTCCCCTCCCCATCCTCCCCCCATTACCACCTTCCCCCCAACAGTCACGTTAACTAGGTGTTCAGTCTTGGCAGGACCAAGGGTTTCCCCTTCCACTGGTGCTCTTACTAGGATATTCATTGTTGCCTATGAGGTCAGAGTCCAGGGTCAGTCCATGCATAGTCTTTAGGTAGTGGCTTAGTCCCTGGAAGCTCTGGTTGCTTGGCATTGTTGTACATATGGGGTCTCGAGCCCCTTCAAGCTCTTCCAGTTCTTTCTCTGATTCCTTCAACGGGGGTCCTGTTCTCAGTTCAGTGGTTTGCTGGTGGCATTCGCCTCTGTATTTGCTGTATTCTGGGTGTGTCTCTCAGGAGAGATCTACATCCGGCTCCTGTCGGTCTGCACTTCTTTGCTTCATCCATCTTGTCTAATTGGGTGACTGTATATGTATGGGGCACATGTGGGGCAGGCTCTGAATGGGTGTTCCTTCAGTCTCTGTTCTAAACTTTGCCTCCCTATTCCCTGCCAAGGGTATTCTTGTTCCCCTTTTAAAGAAGGAGTGAAGCATTGCATCAGGCCTAACTTAATAACCCAAGAATCTCTCTGTGCCTACTTGGTAATTTCTTTCTTTCAGTGTAACAGATGACATTAAAGACAGAGAGGACTTTGTGACATCAGAGCTTACAAGCCTTTGCTTGCTGTTGCACCAACGGAGCCCCAGGAGTGGCCTCCGTGGATCAATCAAAATTATTGTTTTCTAATTAGTGGGCTATATTATGACTACAAGAAGAATCGAGTGAACCATGATTCCCAGCCAATCAGCCTACGTCAACCAAAAAGACTTTTGCAAAAAGCTATATAGATTTTATGTAAATTTGGTATTTCCGAGCACCAAACTTTTAGCACTGACATCTGCCTGAGAAGAAACTTCATTTACAGCAGTGGCAGAGATGAAGTTCACTGTGAACTACTTTTGAAGACCATATGCTTTAACAAGCTGAGGAAGAGGGGAAAAGAAGCTCTTTAAAAACAGCTCTTTCTTGGTCTCACTGTGGATGATGCTGCGTGACAACATTGTGACATCATAGCTTACGAGCCTTTGCTCGCTGTTGCACCAACGGAGCCCCAGGGAGTGTAACAGCACCTTGGAAGTCTATGGTGCTTCCCTTCCCTGGAATGTAAGGCATTTCACAGGCATTTTCTCTCTAAACCTCACAACATCTCTCTAAGGTATTGCCAAACTGGAGACAAATTTCACAGTTTAATCATGTGGAACATTTTGGTAAATATAGATGTGCCTTTTAGAAAGTTGCTTCGAAGTGTATTTTGCAGCTCACAAGACGCTTCTCAGGGTGTAAACCAGTGGTGTAATGTAAAGCTTTTGGCCCTCCCCCATGTGAGCAGGGAGGGTAGACAGACGTGTTTGGTGTAACACTCAAGGTGGCACAGGAGGAAAGGCGGGGGTGCGGAGAGGGATACAGGCTATTTCTTTCTTGTCCTCCTCCCTTCTCTTCCTGTCTCCCAGGTTGCACGGGGTGCTGCCCGTGTCTCTTCATTCTTCCCTTCTCATCATCTGAATACAAGGCCAGATATACATTTAGCTTTTAATGAAGAGTCTGGTTATATTTCCAGGGTTAAACAAAAGCTGATTTAATTCACTGGACCTGTTGGCTAATTCTGGCAATCAAAGAGGTATTTATTACATAGGGCTAAGTGGAAGATTTTTTTTTTCTTTAATGACCCGGGAGGGTGGTAATAATAAGGACAGGATAGAAAAGAGAAAACTTGGGACCCCAAGGCAGCAGTTCCAAAATTGACCTTGCTGGAGGCCAGGAATGCTGGAAGAGGACTCTGGTTTTAGCTTCACCTAAAGGAGCATCTCTGGTTAGAAGTCATACCTGAGAACAATTTCGAGACACCAGCCCAGATGTTAATTTCTGCTGGTGAACAGCTTTGGAACTGCACATCTGGACTTCGATGGTGTCAGTCAGCCACAACTATTTCCACATTGCAGCCCTTCTCAATTATTTCAGGATCTCCACCCTCGATGGACCTTTATGTTCTAAAGATTGAAACATGTAGTTTGTCTCCTTTAAGATATAATTGAGCTGGGCCTGTCAATGGCTTGCTCAAGAGATGACCCCTCAAGCAGGTGACTCTGCTAAAGCCGCTCTGAAGAGATGGGAGGGCTGAGTATCCGGTTATGAGATAATGCACCTACCTCCTCAGAAATGTTACCTCCTTTGGTTCACTTGCTTACAGAGATTCTACAAGCTCTTTCGACTCTGCCTGCCTATCTGAGTCCTCACTCAGAAAATCATAACTTTCCTGTTTCTCTTTTCTATTTCTTTCTTCAGATGCTGATCAGAGTCTAAGCATGTTTTCCTCTGCACTTTGGGCTTTCTCACTGGTTCTCTGAGACTACCCTCTCTCTGTTGTGTAGCAGTGTGTTGCCATGTGCTGTCTTGGTTACCCTTCCTTTACTGAGCATGCCAGTGTAACCCAGAAGACATGACTCTTTTTCTTTGCCATATACCACTCCCAACACCCTTCCGGGGGTTGAAGCTTCTTTGCCCTGTTGTCCTGGAGCTTCCTGCTGTGCCTACTTATATGAAAGTGACTACAATCCTAAAGGGAAAACCCATCGTTTCTCTGGTAACGTATGACATTCAATATGGGTCCCCCAAACTTTCTGGCAACAGTAACTTTCAGACACGCTCGTTTCTTGTCCCGTTTCTCAGTATCTTCAGTGAAAGAGAATGGCTTTCAGAATGTTTCTTGGCAGCTGGGATGCTTCCTGCATGAAATTCTGACATCCTGGATGTTGAGACAGAGGATGGGGAGTTGAAGGCCAGTGTGAGTGACATAGTTTGACCTCCTTTCAAATCAGCAAAACAAATCAGACTCTCTCTCCATCCCTAACCCCATCCTTCTCCTTTCAAGACTGCCACTTCCCCCAATTTTCCATAAAAAATGATACAGAGTAGATAGTTAGATGAGAGTTTGAATTTCTTTGGCAGTAGCTGTGGGCTCCCCAGAGGAGTCTCCCTGACTCACTGTTTCTCCATTTCTAATTTAGAGTTCTGAGTTTAGAGTCAGAGTTGTTGAGAAGATCAAGATAATGCATGTTATAACGTGTCATTGAGCTCTCTCATAGTGAAGAATAAGTCAAAGCAGAAGTGTGTGCACTGTTTAGCTTCCTGGAGAATGGCTTGGTGTGATCTTTGAGTGCCATCCAAATCATGACTTTTTCAAAAATTATTTTTCCCTTTTATTTAGTCCTCTCTCATATATTGCATCTCATCTGCAGTCCCCCCCCCTCCCCTGAGTCTCTCCTCACAACTTCCCCTTTCTACTGATTCATACACTTGCCTTCTACCTCCCCTCAGAAAGGAGTAGGCCTCCCAGGGACATCAACCAAATATGGCACAACAAGCTACAATAAGACCAGGCAATATTCTCTCATCAAGGCTGGATGAGGCAACCCAGTAGGAGGAAAAGGGTCCCAAAGGCAGGCAAAAGGGCCAGAGACAGCCCCTGCCCCCACCGCTAGGCGTCCCACAAGAACATGGAGCTATGTAACCATAACATGCAGAGGACCTAAGTCAGACAAGTACGGGCTCCCTGGTCTGTACGTACCTGAGCCCTGATCAGTTGATTCTGTGGGCCATGTTCTTGTAGTGTTCTCCATCCCTCCGGCTCCTCCAATCCCTCCTCCCTCTCCTCCACAGAGCTTCCTGAGTTCTGCTCCCGTTGCTGGATGAAGTCTCTGGTCTCTCGGATGACAATTACTCTAGACTGCCCCAGCTCATAAGCAGGCAAGACAAAGTGTAGGTTGGAGAGTTTATGACTGGGTTGCCTTTGCAGTCGCTCCACTGGAGGCCTTGACTAAATCAGGATACTTTTGAGAGAAAAGGAGTAAGGTGATTCTTACAGGACGGGACTAGAACTTTTCTAGGCAAATCAAATGTGCTGGGTCCACACAAAGGCTCCATGCAGTGAGCAGTGCCTTGTTTGTGATATGAGAACAAAGGACTCCCGGAGTATGTGGGGTGCTGAGTCCTCCTTAGACTCTGAGGCTTGGTTCTTGGACACTCACTCCACAGCTACAGAAGTCCCTCTGAGCCAGTGCCTTTTGGGCTCTTTGACTCATGAATTTGGAAAATAAATTTCGTGGACAATGGAAGACGAGCTTTTAGAAAGTAACATCGGTATAAGAGCACCTGTCTAGCACAATGGGTCTCAAGAATGAGCAGCCACTGATGATCCTGTCGGGGTGGGATGACCGGAGTGACCAACTCAGTCTCCAAGGGGAGATGGACCTGGGGATATGGACCTGGGGATATGGGGATTAAAAAGTCCTCACACTCTTTGGGTTTGTCTAGGACCCTGGAAATCAAATTTCTTGCTGATATCTAGTCCAGGGTCTACCATTCTTAGAGCAAAGCCTCAGCAGGGTGGTACGGAAGGGTTAGTGTCTACCTTTCCTTCCTGCCTGGGCCGGAGAGGCAGCACTGCTCTGTCAACCCCCGCCTTCCTTTGTTTAGACTGGATTCTTTCTCTTCTGTTTGTAGTTTCTTCTGCTGAAAGCATGGGCGCTTCCTATTGTTTCTGTTTGTTTGCTTTGAGTGGAGATGGTTTACATAGTATATCAAGATACTTGCTTCGAGTAATCGGAAATAAGTTATTAACAATTACTTTCGTTTTTAAAATGCATGCAAACATTTGAGAGGTGGCCACTTAGGGTGGGTGCCTGTGTGCACTAGAGCTCAGGCTCTGGAAAGGTCTACAAGTACTGTGGAGGATTTTATGTGTATTTTCAGAGTTTTTTTTTCCCCCTTGTGGAACTTTGAAAAATGGAGAGAATTAAGTTGTTTCTAAAAAGCCATAGCAGCCTGCCATCTCTTTTTCTTTTCTGGGCTACGGTCCAATTTGCACAGCAGTTGCAAAGAAAAAGCAAACGCATCACCAGATTCAGCGAGAAATATTGTAACAGTATGTAATCTCTGTCAAGATGAAATTGCTTTGTGATTTACATTACAATAAATCCTGACCTTTAAGCGCTGCAGACTAAGCTAATCTGTGAAGTACTTTATTCCAACACTGAATCAGCTAGCGCAGCTCAACCGGCGTGGCTGTGTTAGCCCCACTGTGGTGTGGTTAAGGAGCCTATATATATCGAAGCCGATTACAGCGTGTTGTTCTATGTGTTCTATAATAAGTAGAATAATTGAAATATTCAGTCTGTTTCATCATTGTGAAATAATAGAATTATTTTAACCTCTCCTTTGTTTGCCTATTATGGGAATTAGAAGTAGCTACATTTAAATCTCATTAAGGCCTGATTTAGATTGATCAGAACAAGGAAATTCAGAATAAGGTTAAAATATCACATGCCATTTCAGCCTTAATTCACTTCTGTGAGTTAAGAATTGTTATTTCTGTTCTTTTTCTTTCTCTTTTCTGGGTAAAATATTCAGATTCCATGTGAATTTTTCCGGCACCAGCTTTAAATTTTTGACTTTTAGTTTGCCCAGAATAAGGATCAGGCTTCCCCAACATTAGAGTGAATTGTTTTTTTGGAGACATTACAAACAAACAAACAAACAAACAAACAAACAAACAACAAATTGTCACACTTGGAAAATTTCAAGGCACTGTTTTTCAGTATCTTTTCTTTTCCTGTGGAGCTCAGGTTGGACAATGATGGACAATTTGACAGTGTCTCAAAGGCTTTCCCTACTCGTTACCCTGCCTTCCCTGGTCGGTCATCAGTGCATATCTTTAACTCAGTGATTTTTGTATGCGGTGTTTACTCTGCTTTTAGGCCTGTCTGGTAGATTTTAGGAGCTAAAATGTCTGTCTCAGCCAAGTAGCATTCTAGGCGCGCACTCTACTTCATCATGTCCACGTTGGTCCCTCCTTCATCCCTGTCCTCTGCATCTTTTAATGCCCACAACTGAAGACTGGATACTTGGCATGAATTGGGTTCTAGACTTGGATTTCTTTGAGTAAAGTTGGCTCTTGTCCCAGCTTAGGAATCACAGTTTCTGAAGCTTACCCTTCAATATTGCTGGGCAGAACAGCACCAAGGAAGTTCCTCCTTAGAGGCTTCTTAATTCTCACTTATTACCTGATCATTTCTTATCCTGACTACAGCCATGTAGGAGCTGTGGGATGGCGTGGCCTCCTCTTTTCTGCCCAGAGCTGCTCTATTCTCTTGCATGCACACCTCCCTGGGTCTGAGGGAGTTTTCACAGATTCCTGGAAATTTCTGTGTAACGTCTTCTCTTCAGTACCTTGCCCATAAATCCTAGCCTTTTTGATCTTCTTCAGTCAGCTTTTCAGTCTTTGCTATTCAGAGCCCAGTTTGGTTTCCCCGCTCTACGGCCAGCTAGTGAGCCGGGCCAATGGTGGAGGCCATATTGCTTCTCTTTTGGATCACATCTCTCTGCCATAGAATATATGAACACAGTACTTCTCAGTAGTTTGAGATTCTCATGTAACTGTAATCATGTGCACCCTATTAACAGAAGACGCCCGAGAAACCATCCTTACATGATTCCATTGTTCTGCTTGCTCTGCTGATATGTGAACGCCCCCACACAAACTAAAATGGCTTCCGCATCTAGGCACAGTCGTCTTGTAGAACTGCTATGGTGTGTGCACCCCATGTGAGCAAACAATCTCTAGGTGGTTCATGACTCTGTTCAGTACCTTTGGCAGAACATTTCTGGCAGTGCATTAAAGTTTAGTAACCAAAAATAAAAAAAAATAAATGCACACGCAACCTTGTCTACATCTATTGACATTCTCATATAATCTTTTACTTAAGCAATTACTTTCATACTCCGTCACAAAACAAGTGAATCGTGATGTGATTCCTTTGTGTGACTACTGTGTTACTATGATTCCTAAGCTGGGACAAGAGCCAGCTTTACTCAGTGAAATCCAAGTCTAGAACCCAACCCCAAAGTAGGTGATAAGAAATTTGTTAAAACGAGCGGCAGGCACACATTAAGCTGCTCAAATTGTCAGTGCTCATATCAAAAAGCCACAGTTGCCACGCACATTTAACCATAATCACTTCACCTCCTTAAAAATCGAGACTGTCAGATAGGTTTACAACAACTTTCCCATAGTTTCTTTTCCTTTTAAAAAACATTTAGCGCACATGCACATGTGTACACACGCACACATGTGCATGTACTCGTGTGCATGTGTGTGCGAACGTGCGGGCAGCCACGTGCATGTGGAGGTCAAAGGACAATGCAGAGAAGTGGCTCTCGATTTTCAGCATGTGGGGTCCAGGGATAGAACTCCTGCTGTGGCCTTGGCGTCACCTTTACCAGGTGAGCCATCTCCTTGTTCTGGCAATTCTTGCTCTGCTCTGTTTAAAAGTTAAACAAGGGGAATAGATTTTAGTTTAGTAAGACAAACTTTTTTATTATGTTGTGTTATTTATTTTAGATTTTTATAATTAATTTATGGGGCACCTTGAGGGCAGTTCAATTTGCATTGTAGGGGGCCACCTGAGGAACTCACTGGGGACAAGCCACTCTGTTCTGCCTTGAGCACAATCGCCTGGAACCAGAATTGTGCATGGGATGTTTCACATTATAAATAGTGACATCCTCGGGGCACCATATCAATGTTCTTCTAATGCATTTTGAGGGGGAAAACAGCAGTTTTGATATTCCCAAGATGAGACAAACATTCCTGATGCTACAAGGGCACTTGAGAATTTCGCCGAAACACTCGTGGTTTGAAAGGTCATCTTCATGTGCCAATTTTAAAGTTATAATATAGTGATTTTCTAGATTCGCTGGTTTCTGACAGAATATGACTGTGATTGCTTAAGCAGAAGATTATATGAGAATATCAATAGACAGACGTAGACAAGGCTGCACATACACACATATTCTTTCATTTTTCTTACCAAGTTTTGCAATGCTGTCAACTTAATGGAGTTTTGTAACTTTTTGACTTACTCTTTACAGTGCTCTGTGACCCAGTCTTCAAGCTGGGGTGTGCCTCACCCATCTTTTGTGCTCTTAAGGAAGTCTGCAAAGCGCTTCAAAGCAGCACTGTATTTTCGTTGGGAAGTCTTGTGCTTTCTTCCGGTTTGACAGGCAACATCTCCCATTTACATACACAAGTGCTCGGTCCACCCAGTCTTGGGGCTGAGGAAGCTTTGTCCTTGTTTATTTAAACCGGGACCTCTGTCATTTAATTCATGGCCTCTTGCGTTTGAGACCTTGTCTGTGGGTTTTCGGGTTTGCTTACATAACTTTCTTTACTTTTTTTATGTTGGAGCTTGGCGGTGAGATGGGGGTTCAAAACAGGCATCTGCTATCATTGTCTCCCCATAATCTCCCTATCTTGACTTCAAAACTTTTACGTTGTCATCTATTAAAGGTAACTAAGTCATTTCCAAACACTGTTTCTAAGACCAGGGCCTTCATAAGACAACTCTATTTGGATCCAATTGTATCCAAGTGGGGAGGACGGCGTTCAGGAGGTACGGCGTCACGTCACCATCATGACGTCACTATCATGCGCTCCAAGTCTGCATGTTGGTGTTGGGGCTGCCAAGACTAGGATACTTTTTTGTACCCTGAATAAACTTACATCTTTATATATTTATCTATCTACCAAAGCACTCATCCTAGCAACAAAGCAAGTGACTTCTGAGAGTTGCCTTGTTTCCTAAGGGCACCTGTCGGGCCTGCTGTGCCATTGGAAACTACGCACTCCGAGCGTCATTCTTCAGGTAGTCCCCCAAGCAGACTCTGAGAAGACATCAGCACTACCGTGCTGTTCCTTTCTGATAAACTTTCCCAGTTCTCCACAGAGGATCACAACCTGAGACACCTAGCATAAAGATATTTAAGGTCAGAAGTTTCTGGGAGGTTTAATAATCAACTAAAGAAAGCCAAGAGAGCTCACCAATTGGCTAGGAGCTGGAGTATTTATGAATTCGAATGAAATTTAAGAAAAACAAAACCAAGGGCACAGTTTCAGCAATACTTCACTCTACCTAACGATACTGGTCCATACTGGAGCCCCCCCACTTTCACCACAGACCCTGGGGTCCCATAATCTATATGCTAAGCATGTCATATGCAGGCACGTTAGGGATCATTTCTTCATATTTAAATTCTAGCATAAAATTTTCTTCTTAAAGCCTTGCTTGCATATGCTTAGGAAGTCAAACAAGACTTCAACACTCATTACACAGTAGTTGGATTTGCTTTACTCCTCTCCTATTTCCTCCTCTCTGGAGACAACTATATTTTTAGCTGTTTACTCTAGTGATTGTTTTTATCTAACGAACAACTTCTAGTACTATTTCTCGATTTGTCAGTTCTAAATATGATTCATTCCTACTTCTTATTAAAAAGAGATAGCATAGCTCTCTTCTTTCCTTGTTTTTTTAAATAAAGGAATATTAATTACCCTTTCACATCTTTCCAATAAAATCATGTAACCATTTTAACTAAAATCAGTGTTTGTTCACATTCTTAGGAACATGTACTTATTTAGCATAAGCAATGAACCACAAATTATCTTGTTTGATTTATTTTATAATAGAAATGTTTTCTCTGAAATTAAAAATTCCCTGGGGCTCAATCTCCAACACACACACACACACACACACACACACACACACACACACACACACACACACACTTTATTTCTAAGTTTGTTCTTACTTTTCTACATATACATTATTAAGTCACCACAACCCTTCAGCAGGACTGCTGTGCTGTCACCAGGTCTGTGACATAATGCCCTGTGTGGTATGTGGTACAGATGCCTGCAGTCTTGTCTTCCTGCCTGGCTGCTCCTCATGCAGACACACAGTGCTCTCCTGGGCATGGTCACTCATGAGTCACACCTATCTACTCTCTTTGATGAATGTGTTTTTCGACTTTTTTCAATTTTTTTATCCTCCTTATATTCAAGTACTTTTAAAAAGAACTATTTATTTTTATTTTATGTGTGTAAATGTTTTGCTGGCAAATATGTATGTGCAGCACACTTGTGCAATCACTGTTGATAGCAGAAGAAGGTTTCTGATTCTCTCAAACTCTAATTAAAGCTGGTTGTGAGCTGCCTTGTAGTTGCTGGGAACCAAACCCAGGTACTGGGCCATTTCTCCACCTTGTGTTTCAGTTGTATTTCCTCTAATGAGTCGTTTCTTTATTTATCATTCCTTCCCTACACTTATCTGATCTATCATTAATTTTTTTTTATTAACTTGAGTATTTCTCATATACATTTCAAGTGTTATTCCCTTTCCCGGATTCCGGGCAAACATCCCCCACCCCCTCCCCTTCCTTATGGGTGTTCCCCTCCCCACCCTCCCCCCATTGCTGCCCTCCCCCCAACAGTCTAGTTCACTGGGGGTTCAGTCTTAGCAGGACCCAGGGCTTCCCCTTCCACTGGTGCTCTTACAAGGATATTCATTGCTACCTATTGGGACAGAGTCCAGGGTCAGTCCATGTATAGTCTTTGGGTAGTGGCTTAGTCCCTGGAAGCTCTGGTTGCTTGGCATTGTTGTACATATGGGGTCTCGAGCCCCTTCAAGCTCTTCTAGTTCTTTCTTTGATTCCTTCAACGGGGGTCCTATTCTCAGTTCAGTGGTTAGCTGCTGGCATTCGCCTCTGTATTTGCTGTATTCTGGCTGTGTCTCTCAGGAGCGATCTACATCCGGCTCCTGTCGGTCTGCATTTCTTTGCTTCATCCATCTTGTCTAATTGGGTGGCTGTATATGCATGGGCCACATGTGGGGCAGGCTCTGAATGGGTGTTCCTTCTGTCTCTGTTCTAAACTTTGCCTTTCTATTCCCTGCCAAGGGTATTCTTGTTCCCCTTTTAAAGAAGGAGTGAAGCATTCACATTTTGATCATCCATCTTGAGTTTCATTTGTTCTAGGCATCTAGGGTAATTCAAGCATTTAGGCTAATAGCCACTTATCAATGAGTGCATACCATGTATGTCTTTCTGTTAGCTCACTCACGATGATATTTTCCAGTTCCAACCATTTGCCTACGAATTTCATAAAGTCATTGTTTTTGATAGCTGAGTAATATTCCATTGTGTAGATGTACCACATCTTCTGTATCCATTCCTCTGTTGAAGGGCATCTGGGTTCTTTCCACCTTTTGGCTATTATAAATACGGCTGCGATGAACGCAGTGGAGCACGTGTCTTTGTTATATGTTGGGGCATCTTTTGGGTATATGCCCAAGAGAGGGATAGCTGGATCCTCAGGCAGTTCAATGTCCAATTTTCTGAGGAACCTCCAGACTGATTTCCAGAATGGTTGTACCAGTCTGCAACCCCACCAACAATGGAGGAGTGTTCCTCTTTCTCCGCATCCTCGCTAGCATTTGTTGTCACCTGAGTTTTTGATCTTAGCCATTCTCACTGGTGTGAGGTGAAATCTCAGGGTTGTTTTGATTTGCATTTCCCTTATGACTAAAGATGTTGAACATTTCTTTAGGTGTTTCTCAGCCATTCGGCATTCCTCAGCTGTGAATTGTCTGTTTAGCTCTGAACCCCATTTTTAATAGGGTTATTTGTCTCCCTGTGGTCTAACTTCTTGAGTTCTTTGTATATTTTGGATATAAGGCCTCTATCTGTTGTAGGATTGGTGAAGAACTTTTCCCAATCTGTTGGTTGCCGTTTTGTCCTAACCACAGTGTCCTTTGCCTTACAGAAGCTTTGCAGTTTTATGAGATCCCATTTGTCGATTCTTGATCTTAGAGCATAAGCCATTGGTGTTTTGTTCAGGAAATTTTTTCCAGTGCCCATGTGTTCCAGATGCTTCCCTAGTTTTTCTTCTATTAGTTTGAGTGTGTCTGGTTTGATGTGGAGGTCCTTGATCCACTTGGACTTAAGCTTTGTACGGGGTGACAAGCATGGATCTATCTGCATTCTTCTACATGTTGACCTCCAGTTGAACCAGCACCATTTGCTGAAAATGCTATCTTTTTTCCATTGGATGGTTTTGGCTCCTTTGTCAAAAATCAAGTGACCATAGGTGTGTGGGTTCATTTCTGGGTCTTCAATTCTATTCCATTGGTCTATCTGTCTGTCTCTGTACCAATACCATGCAGTTTTTATCACTATTGCTCTGTAATACTGCTTGAGTTCAGGGATAGTGATTCCCTCTGAAGTCCTTTTATTGTTGAGGATAGTTTTAGCTATCCTGGGTTTTTTGTTATTCCAGATGAATTTGCAAATTGTTCTGTCTAACTCTTTGAAGAATTGGATTGGTATTTTGATGGGGATTGCATTGAATCTGTAGATCGCTTTTGGTAAAATGGCCATTTTTACTATATTAATCCTGCCAATCCATGAGCATGGGAGAGCTTTCCATCTTCTGAGGTCTTCTTCAATTTCTTTCTTCAGAGGCTTGAAGTTCTTATTGTAGAGATCTTTTACTTGCTTGGTTAAAGTCACTCGGAGGTACTTTATATTATTTGGGTCTATTATGAAGGGTGTCGTTTCCCTAATTTCTTTCTCGGCTTGTTTCTCTTTTGTGTAGAGGAAGGCTGCTGATTTATTTGAGTTAATTTTATACCCAGCCACGTTGCTGAAGTTGTCTATCAGCTTTAGTAGTTCTCTGGTGGAACTTTTGGGATCACTTAAATATACTATCATATCATCTGCAAATGTGATATTTTGACTTCTTCTTTTCCGATCTGTATCCCCTTGACCTCCTTTTGTTGTCTGATTGCTCTGGCTAGAACTTCAAGTATATTGAATAAGTAGGGACAGAGTGGGCAGCCTTGTCTAGTCCCTGATTTTAGTGGGATTGCTTCAAGTTTCTCTCCATTTAGTTTAATGTTAGCAACTGGTTTGCTGTATATGGCTTTTACGATGTTTAGCTATGGGCATTGAATTCCTATTCTTTCCAGGACTTTTATCATGAAGGGGTGTTGAATTTTGTCAAATGCTTTCTCAGCATCTAATGAAATGATCATGTGGTTTTGTTCTTTCAGTTTGTTTATATAATGGATCACGTTGATGGTTTTCCGTATATTAAACCATCCCTGCATGCCTGAGATGAAGCCTACTTGATCATGGTGGATGATTGTTTTGATGTGCTCTTGGATTCGGTTTGCCAAAATTTTATTGAGTATTTTTGCATCGATATTCATAAGGGAAATTGGTATGAAGTTCGCTTTCTTTGTTGGGTCTTTGTGTGGTTTAGGTATAAGAGTAATTGTGGCTTCATAGAAGGAATTCGGTAGTGCTCCATCTGTTTCAATTTTGTGGAATAGTTTGGATAATATTGGTATGAGGTCTTCTATGAAGGTCTGATAGAATTCTGCACTAAACCTGTCTGGGCCTGGGCTCTTTTTGGTTGGGAGACCTTTAATGACTGCTTCTATTTCCTTAGCAGTTATGGGGTTGTTTTACTGGTTTATCTGTTCCTGATTTAACTTCGGTACCTGGTATCTGTCTAGGAAATTGTCCATTTCCTGCAGATTTTCAAGTTTTGTTGAATATAGGCTTTTATAGTAAGATCTGATGATTTTTTGAATTTCCTCTGAATCTGTAGTTATGTCTCCCTTTTCATTTCTGATTTAGTTAATTTTGACACACTCTCTGTGTCCTCTCATTAGTCTGGCTAAGGGTTTCTCTCTCTTGTTGATTTTCTCAAAGAACCAACTTTTGGTTCTGTTGATTCTTTCTATGGTCCTTTTTGTTTCTACTTGGTTGATTTCAGCTCTGAGTTTGATTATTCCCTGCCTTCTACTCCTCCTGGGTGTATTTGCTTCTTTTTGTTCTAGAACTTTTAGGTGTGCTGTCAAGCTGCTGACATATGCTCTTTCCTGTTTCTTTCTGCAGGCACTCAGCGCTATGAGTTTTCCTCTTAGCACAGCTTTCATTGTGTCCCATGAGTTTGGGTACCTTCATTTTCATTAAATTCTAAAAAGTTTTTAATTTCTTTCTTTATTTCTTCCTTGACCAGGTTATCATTGAGTAGAGCATTGTTCAATTTCCACGTATATGTGGGCATTCTTCCCTTATTGTTATTGAAGACCAGTTTTAGGCCGTGGTGGTCTGATAGCACGCATGGGATTATTTCTATCTTTCTGTACCTGTTGAGGCCCGTTTTTTGACCAATTATATGGTCAATTTTGGAGAAAGTACCATGAGGAGCTGAGAAGAAGGTATATTCTTTTGCTTTAGGATAGAATGTTCTATAAATATCCGTTAAGTCCATTTGGCTCATGACTTCTCTTAGTCTGTCTACATCACTGTTTAATTTCTGTTTCCATGATCTGTCCATTGATGAGAGTGGGGTGTTGAAATATCCTACTATTATTGTGTGAGGTGCAATGTGTGTTTTGAGCTTTAGTAAGGTTTCTTTTACGTATGTAGGTGCCCTTGTATTTGGGGCATAGATATTTAGGATTGAGAGTTCATCTTGGTGGATTTTTCCTTTGATGAATATGAAGTGTCCTTCCTTATCTTTTTTGATGACTTTTAGTTGAAAATTGATTTTATTTGATATTAGAATGGCTACTCCAGCTTGCTTCTTCTGACCATTTGCTTGGAAATTGTTTTCCAGCCTTTCACTCTGAGGTAGTGTCTGTCTTTGTCTCTGAGGTGTGTTTCCTGTAGGCAGCAGAATGCAGGGTCCTCGTTGGGTATCCAGTTTGTTAATCTATGTCTTTTTATTGGGGATTGGAGGCCATTGATGTTGAGAGATATTAAGGAATAGTGATTATTGCTTCCTGTTATATTCATATTTGGATGTGAGGTTATGTTTGTGTGCTTTTCTTCTCTTTGTTTTTTTGCCAAGATGATTAGTTTCTTGCTTCTTCTAGGGTATAGCTTGCCTCCTTATGTTGGGCTTTACCATTTATTATCCTTTGTAGTGCTGGATTTGTAGAAAGATATTGTGTAAATTTGGTTTTGTCATGGAATATCTTGGTTTCTCCATCTATGTTAATTGAGAGTTTTGCAGGATACAGTAACCTGGGCTGGCACTTGTGTTCTCTTAGGGTCTGTATGACATCAGTCCAGGATCTTCTGGCCTTCATAGTTTCTGGCGAAAAGTCTGGTGTGATTCTGATAGGTCTGCCTTTATATGTTACTTGACCTTTATCCCTTACTGCTTTTAATATTCTTTCTTTATTTTGTGCATTTGGTGTTTTGACTATTATGTGACGGGAGGTGTTTCTTTTCTGGTCCAATCTATTTGGAGTTCTGTAGGCTTCTTGTATGCCTATGGGTATGTCTTTTTTTAGGTTAGGGAAGTTTTCTTCTATGATTTTGTTGAAGATATTTACTGGTCCTTCGAGCAGGGAGTCTTCACTCTCTTCTATACCTATTATCCTTAGGTTTGATTTTCTTATTGAGTCCTGGATTTCCTGTATGTTTTGGACCAGTAGCTTTTTCCGCTTTACATTATCTTTGACAGTTGAGTCAATGATTTCTATGGAATCTGCTGCTCCTGAGATTCTCTCTTCCATCTCTTGTATTCTGTTGGTGAAGCTCGTATCTACAGCTCCTTGTCTCTTCTTTTGGTTTTCTATATCCAGGGTTGTTTCCATGTGTTCTTTCTTGATTGCTTCTATTTCCATTTTTAATTCCTTCAACTCTTTGATTGTGTTTTCCTGGAATTCTTTCAGGGATTTTTGTGATTCCTCTCTGTAGGCTTCTACTTGTTTATTAATGTTTTCCTGTGTTTCTCTAAGGGAGTTCTTCACGTCTTTCTTGAAGTCCTCCAGCATCATGATGAAATATGATTTTGAAACTAGATCTTGCTTTTCTGGTGTGTTTGGATATTCCATGTTTGTTTTGATGGGAGAATTGGGCTCTGATGGTGCCATGTAGTCTTGGTTTCTGTTGCTTGGGTTCCTGTGCTTTCCTCTCGCCATCAGATTATCTCTAGTGTTACTTTGTTCTGCTATTTCTGACAGTGGCTAGACTGTCCTATAAGCCTGTGTGTCAGGAGTGCTGTAGACCTATTTTCCTGTTTTCTTTCAGCCTGTTATGGGGACAGAGTGTTCTGCTTTATCGTGTAGTTTATCCTTTCTACAGGTCTTCAGCTGTTCCTGTGGGCCTGTTTCTTGAGTTCACCAGGCAGGTCACTTGCAGCAGAAAAGTTGGTCTTACCTGTGGTCCTGAGGCTCAAGTTTGCTTGTGGGGTGCTGCCTACGAATTCTCCGCAGCGGCAGCAACCGGGAAGGTCTGTGCCTCCGTTTCCGGGAGCCTCAGTGCACCAGGGTTCCAGATGGTGTTTGGTGTTTTCCTTTGGAATCAGTAATGTGTGCAGAGTGCAGTCTCTTCTGGTTTCCTAGGCGTGTCTGCCTCTCTGAAGGTTTAGCTCTCCCTCCCACGGGATTTGGGTGCAGAGAACTGTTTATCAGGTCTGTTTCCTTCAGGTTCCGGCGGTGTCTTAGGCACAGGGGTCCTGCTGCTCCTTGGCCCTCCCCCACAGGAACCCAGAGGCCTTATACACTTTCCTCTTGGGCCAGGGATGTGGGCAGGGGTGGGCAGTGTTGGTGGTCTCTTCTGTCTGCAGCCTTAGGAGTGCCCACCTGACCAGGCGGTGAGGTCTCTCTCCCATGGGGTCTGGGAGCAGAGAGCTGCTGCGGGCCGGGATCCAAGGGTGTGGAACTCCTGGTAAACACAGGGAGTGCCCGGTCCTAGAGGAATTCTGCCTCTGTGTGTCCTGAGTTCACCACGCAGGTCACTTGCACCAGAAAAGTTGGTCTTACCTGTGGTCCCGAGGCTCAAGTTTGCTCGAGGGGTGCTGCCCACGAGCTCTCTGCGGCGGCAGCAACCAGGAAGATCTGCATCGCCGTTTCCCTATCATTAAATTTATGTATTGATTTTTCTAAAGATTTATTTATTTTATTCCAGTACAATGTTGCTATCTTCAGACACACCAGAAGGGGGCATCGGATCCCATTACAGATGGTTGTGAGCCACCATGTGGGTGCTGGGAATTGAACTCAGGACCTCTGGAAGAGCAGTCAGTGCTCTTAACCGCTGAGCCATCTCTCCAGCTCTCTACTGATTTCTTAAATTCAGTTATTTGTCAATTCTAGAATTTTCTTTTGATGTTTGAAAATATAGATGCTAGAGTAGATGAAATTCTTCCTCTTGCCATCTTGAATATATAATTATAGATATTTAAAAACTTTTGACAACTCCAAAGAATGCATTTCTAATTTATTCACATTTCTGTTCAGGTCAGTTCATTTTATGGCTTCTCTGACAATTTTTCACTGAATGCTGGACATTGTAAGTTAAAAATAATTGAGGTTCTTGGGATTTTATATGTTCCCAGAGAGATTATCCTGTTCCCTTGAAGAAGGCATTTAGGAAGAGATTTCTTGTCTTGGTCCATTTGCTAATGGTTTAATTCCATGTTCTTCTTCCTCTTATGTGGTTCTCAGCTAAAAATACTGAGGTGTCTCTGACCCAATTTTGGCCTTCCCAAACCACAAGGTTCGGCAGAATCTCACTCCTTTCAGAGTGCTTCAGTGCACCACAGTGCAAATTTGCAAATGTTCTGAGCATACAAAATTTGGTGAAGATATAGCTTGCCTTCGAGCATTTCCCCTTCTGCTTCCCAGCAGACTGCGGCAGTGATGTGGACTGGTTGCTGTGTGCCAGCTTCCAGCGGTTTCCAGTGGAAGGCTTCTGAAGAAAGGTATGCTCACAGCGGTGGACACTACCAGTTACCTTCTCTGTGACTTCCTCCTCTCCTTGCCTTGATGGTCAGTATGCTCTTTTCAAAGCAGCAAACTTTGGCCTGATTTCTTATTCATGACATAGTTTAGAAACTTTTCTTCCCTTTCCTCTCACCTTTCCAGAATTCTTGATATTTTGATATTTGATCTCCTGCATGGATCAATATTTTTAACATTGTCTCCCCTCCCCCAACCCCCGTCCAGCTGGTTCATTTTATTCAGAGAACAGTCTTGCAATCTTTTGTCCTGGTGCCACACTATGACTGCTGATTTTTTGACAGCCAAGTGAGGAGAGGGTTTGGGGAAAGGCTGCTCAGACAGAAGCTCAACCAGAGTCTTCCGGTCTTCACCTGGTTGTGTGCTGTTTCTTCTGCTCTCACTGCAGAACCTCATGAGTTCATGGTCTCCAGCCAGTACCGTGACTGATGGAGGAATCTGTCTCAGTCCACATCATCATTCGGCAGGGCCTGGCACCGGCTGTTTGTGGAGTATCCAAGTCTATGGCATGATTGGCTGTAGATGTAAGTTTTATATTTCTCGGAGATTTCAAGGCAGCCATACACTTGCTTTTTGTGCTACGACGTCATGTCTTCTGCTCATGTCTTTAAGCATTTCTCCTTCCCAGTGCTGATGCCCTTGTGGATTTGTTATTTTTTTCTTTTGTTCTTTCTATTAAAAAAAGTCTAGAATTTTCAGGGAGGAAACATAAAGCAGGTGTGTTCAGTTTACCATTTCTCACTGGAATTTTCAGGTGCATTATGTACATCAAGAGAAACGTCCACAGCAGGTATTAATATAGATGAGGAAAATGTGGAAGTAACAAGAAATGACAGAGTTAGAATTAAAAGTCACTCTACCTGGCACAAAGGCCCACATTTTGGAAAACACTTCCCCAACCCCTTTAACTTTAAATATCAAGGTTTTGTCCCCAGGTATGAGCAACCCACTGTTTTCCAAAGCCAAGTAATTCATGAAATTAAAAACAAAAATGCAATATACATCCACTCATTCTCTGTTTAGCAGTCAATTCTTAGGTGCTTTTCCTACAAAAGTAAATTTTAATTTTCCTACTTTGTCATTGAAGTTTTTTGGTTTGTATTTGAAATTATTAAGCTTGCCCTGGGGAAGTTTTGTTCTAATTGAAACTTTTCTCTAGGTCAGGATCATATTCCCTAAAATATTGCAGCTCTTCTGTTTTATAGAAAATGAAGTTTCTGGTCCTTAATAGAGATTGAAGATGTACAGAGGTTTCTTACTGTGTTTCTCTTTGGGCTCTCTCAGAATGACTCGCTGCTTCCAGTTGGCCCTGTATCTGAACACCCTTGTTAAAACCTCTCCATACACAATGATTTAGTCTTTATTATGGGAAATAAGTAAGATCCTGGAAAGCAAGAAAGAGTTATTGCAAAAGACAACTTAGACAGTTTGCCACAAGTGGGATATTTAATGACTGGGGAGTCTCTGTAAAACATTTGTGTATCAAAACTACAGCATCTTGTCCTTAAAGAAAGGGGAAAGGCCCTTGCCTAGAGGATAGTCCACACAGGAAGGGGAGTCACAAGCATTCCCAGTCATTTCAAACATTGCTTTTTAAAAGGAACATGTTGATCTTTTGAGTGGTCATCTTTTTTTTTTTTCTGGTAAGAGCATCTCTGGACCTTATTCCTACTTTCAAGTGGTAGGAGAGTTGATATTTGTTAATGGTTTCTGATGAGCCAGCCTGACTCCATTTTAGGCTTCAAAGTCATATTCTAGCAAAGACAAACTAGGTTTATTGCTGCTTATGATTAAACTTCTGTTTCTCAAGGATTGACCTGTTTCCCCACCCCTGTAACCTTAAAGGCAATGGCTCTGTATGGCCTGTTCCAGGAAACAGCAACTGTGCTTGCAACCCTACCTTTGTTTCAAAGGTTGTTAGGTCTACTGTGTTATGAGTACCTGTTAGGACTTAGTTATGAACACCTCACAATCACGTCTTTGTTTCGGGTCATTATGGCTAACCTGTTGTGCTTACATTCTGCTTTTGTAACTCCGTCTATTTTCCTGCCAAGTTCCCTATTTGGAAACACCTCCTCCCCACCCCACACCCCCCCGCCCCGCCAACTACAAAATCCTTGTCTTCTTCACATTTAATGCTGATCTCTTGAACCCAGCTTTTAGGGAGAGACAACGCATTTACACGGATAGAAAGCTTGCTTTGGTTAATTTGGCTATGATGATTTGTGTCAATGGTCTTTCTCCTCAGATCTTTAGGATTAGCATTACAAGTAAAGTACCTAGATAATCAGAGACCAATGTGGAAACATCCCATACGGTATAATGTTCAAATTGAGAATGAATTATACCCTAGCCAAATTGTTTAATTTGTCCTTAGTAGCTCATTTCTCTTAAACTTCTACATTATTGTTTACTTAAAAAGTAAAATTAATTTTACCTTGCTAGCACTGTACAAGAGTTTTGACTTACTTTCCAAAGCTCCATCCCCAGGAATTTTCTTTCACCCGTCAAATCAGAAGCATTCGTTTACTCTGTTAGCTTCTGAATAGCTTGTATATTCATTTTGCTTGATCTTTTTTACACACTTGCATGGCATTCTTTCTCTCTTCCCCTCTCTCCCCCTCTGTTTCTCTGTCTCTGTTTCTCTGTCTGTTTCTGTCTCTCTGGTGTGTGTGTGTGTGTGTGTGTGTGTATGTGTGTGTATACAGTGCGTATAGTTAGGGAGGGACTGCAATGCTGACATTGTGTAAAAGTACACCAAATAAATTTTTTTTCTTTCTGAAAAAAGAAAATACATGTTAATATTCTAATTTTACAGTGTGTGGTCTTTAGGGGAAGAATTGTTGAAAAAGCCCAGATGAGACCCTGGCGATTAGTCCAGAGCCTGACACAGCACGCTGTTTTGCTGTGGGTGTCTTAATGCAGGATGTGACACTTGAGAGAGGCTCTGGGAGATTCTATTGGCTATAAACACCAAAAGACAAAAGTTCTTAAAAAGGCAACCAATTCAAAGGAAGACAGTGAAATGCCATCTGAGTACGCAATTAGCAGACAGCAGCAGACTGGGGAGCTTTCTAAAAACAAGGAAGCAAGGAGAATCTTTAAACCACCAAAGAGTTCACATGAAGATCTCATGGAAACCACACTGACCTCTTCTCTAGCAAGGGGAATTTCCAACAGCCAGCTCTGGCTAAGAATTCAGACACGGCTGTTAAAAACAAAAGGAGGAAATAAAAGCTCAGGGAAGAACAGCTTCAAAATGACTTCGTTTTCAAGCTTTTTAATGACAAGAAGTAGTGATAAAGAAGACTGAAGTCTGCCTGCATCCAAAGATGGGTCCAGCAAGGATTAAAACTACAAATGTTAAAGAGAACCAAAGCTACTGACATGATTTCCCCAGACCTACAGTGGACAAGGAGACCCAGTCTGCTTGAAGGACTAAGACCCTGATGTGGATGTTACATTTCCCCTTTTAAACGCATAAGTTTAGTTGAAACTTATGTTCAAACTTGGGTCGGCTCTTCTTTACCTCCGGGTGTCTTTTAATGATTTTCTTGTAGCTGAGATCCTACTGGAGAGAGAGCCGTCAAACACTATAGGAACCAGAAACATGGAGGAATACAGCCGGCACCTTGTAGCTCAGAAGCTTAAATAAGACAAGGAAAGATACAGTATAAACAGGTGGCTGTGAGTACCTCCCACATAGCAGGGTCCAATAAATACTCATGAAAGAAAGGGGAAACATACAGTTATGATCTCTGGAAGAAATTGTTCCTGAGCTGATGGGAACACCCAGACAAGTCGAAAGAAGAGTGAGCCCCTATCCAACCCTTGTCACTGTTCCAATTCATAAAATACCTTTAGAAACCAGACATTTCCTCCAATTGATCCATTAGGCTCAGAGATATTAAGTGTCTTGTCCAAGACCTTTGAAAATACCTTAATATTTATTGCCTGTCAAACAATTATATTTTATATACTGGTATTAGTTTGTCCAAGTCAAATAATTAAGTCAATGGCCAGTAAGGAAAAGCCGAATTCAGATCCGTCCACAGATCTCGTTTGTCTGGTAGCTGCTGCTGCCTCTTTTCCTTGAACAAAGTGAATGAGGCTAGGGTGTCCCTCCACAGAGTTCTGTATAGGAGATGGTAAGTTCCTGCAGAGCTTAGAGTAACACTGCTGTTTTGTCTGCCTAGTGACAAGTTTATTTGCACATTCCACAGCCAGTGGTCCATGAGGAACGACCTGGACCTGGGCTCCTCTTCGTCTGTGTCCATCAGTTCTTTCTGCGGTTGCTCTGTCCTCCATTGTAACTTACAGCGCCAAGGGCTTCTCCAGAACTTCTCATTGTGTCTCGGTTTCCGTTGGTAGCTGAGTCACCAAGTTCTGGGTTTGCAGATTTACTCTGTCTGAACTTTCTCTCTGTTCCTGCGGAAAGATGCCCATGTCAGACCCTCATTTTCCCTTCTGGTACTTTCGCTTGTCTCTGTCTCCCATCACCGCCATTTCTGCAGCTCAAACTCGGCGGTGCCGCTGGAGTCATTACTGTTGACTGAAAAACTGCTGCCCTAGGGGAAAAGGAATCTCTTCGCCTCCTACAAACTCATTCACCACCTGAATGCTGATAAATTGCAAATTTCCGTCTGCAGCCGGATTCAGAGTTTCCACACTGTTTCTGGCTCAGTAAACTCCAGTAGCTTTGCAAAGGAGGTCTCTGACCTCCTCACTTTTATTGCATTGGTACAAGCTCTCCTTCCTAGACAGCTTTCACTTCCTCCCACTGCCTTTATTCTAATGGACACGAATCCGGCTGTCTCAGACTGTTGCAATAGGCTGAAAGACGGTGGGTGCCGTGAGAGTTGCCCTCTAACATTGCTGTGCACACTGTTTTGGCTTCTAATATGGTCTCTTTCTGAATACTTTCCACTGAACTTTCACGCCCATTTTTTAAAAAGCAGTTCAACATCTCTGAACTCAGAATATATTTTTACAGTTAATTTCCTATATTTTTCTCTTAAACGACCACTGGGGATTGTATTGAAGGACTCAATGTGCTGGGCTAGACATGTTACCATTGAGCTATACTTTCTCTAAAAATGATCAAAACCACCCTCTGTCTCAGTCTCAGTCGGGCTAGCTGGCCTCAAACCCTGGGAGTCTGCTAACCTAACTTGTCTCTTTGTAGGAACATCGGGATTGCTCACCGTGATACAACAGTTTACTTGGGTTTCAGAAACCCAAACTCAAATTCGTAAGCTTGCACAAGTACTATCCACTGAGTCATCTCTTACAACCTTAAAATCCATTTTAAAACACAATTTGAAAGACATTTGTTTTTAATGTTGTACTGTAAAACCCAATCAACCTGTTTTTGAAGAAACCCCCTTTTGCGTGAGACTAGGGGCTAAACTCCAATTCTGGGAAGGAAATCACACCTGAGCAATCGTCCTATGACACCCAAGCCCCTAGCAACAGCCAGACCACAATAGTAGGACCAAGGTACATTGAGGTAACCCAAGACATCCTGCAGAGAATAGGTAGCCTGGCTATTCTGTTTTCCAGTTGGTTCTGCCCTCATGTTCAGTTCCTGCAGATTCATCAGAAATGCAGTTTTAAAAATATTAGCTTGCTGACCTGTATGGAAAATCTCCAAGTTTGCTGTAACCATAATAAAATCCCTGCACCCCTAGACTCAAGGGCTCTCATGCTGACCTGCTGTCACAGTAAGAGTCTGAGAGACCTTGCTTGAGAGCTCTTAATAAGGACCCTTAATGTATTTTACATCGGAAATGGCTCCTCCATGGTCTGGTCTTTGGGTACCTGCAACTTGGGCATAGCAGTACATGTCAGTACATTTTATAGTGAGATATAAAATATGATAACAGGAAAAAAATTATCGTTCTGAATGTGTTCCTGCCATGCATTAAAACTTCAAATAATTCCCCATTGTTCTAAGAATAAAACAGAACCACCTTAACGTGTCCATAGCATCCTGCATGTTTGTTCTATTCCTTGCATCCCCTGCTATAGAAACATTTTGTGTCACTCACCTCATAAGCACATTCGTCTGATGACTAATTTCTGGGTATTTACTGTGTCCCCAAATTAGTGTAGCTTTTGTGTTCATCATACTCCCTGCTCAGTAGAAGCCCCACCCCCAACACACACGGAATGTAGTATGCTGCCCCTCAGCGTTGGAATATGCCAGGCTTCCTCCTGGGAAGGCTCTCTGTCGGGCTGCACGTTTCTTCCTACTGCTCCTTCAGAGTCTGATTTGCCCAGTACCCCCCTCCATCTCTCCCGTTACATGAACTCATGGATCCAGCACTCCTGCTCCTCAGGACAGCTCTTGTTTTCCCAGTGTCGGTCCTTCACACCATTAGGATGTGGAGCATTGGATTGTCTTTGCCTAACTCACTTTAGCCCTTACTCTAATAGGGGGCCATGCCAGCTCTTTCTAAAATTCTTGGAATGAATTATGATAAGGAATGGAATTATGCACCTGGAGTTATTCTGAGTTGTCTTCTACCTGAGTGTATTCTTTAGAAGAAACATACAGAGGTGAACCCTAGGCCGACGGGATTACATGGAAATCTTAGTTTGACAAGCTAAAAAGAAATTACACAGTCAGTTTCACATTATGATACTTCATTGCTGATATAAAACTATCATATTTTCCTCCTTAAATAATTGCAACAGTATTCTAGTTCCTAATGTTCACTATAACCAAATAAATACGCGGAACTGAGCCATCTGCTGTGTTTCTACTCTGACAGGCTAGATCTCATTCTTTCGCTGCTCTGTTCAAAGCTCTTTGTCCCTTGCCTTGAAAACGTGCTGCCTCTGTCCAGTATGGATTAGCTCGGTGGGGAATGTTTTCAGAGCAGTTGCAGATTCATCTGCTCCTGGTGAGCTTGCCCTCAGACATAGCTTACACTTCTGCTCTTCTGCAAACATAAGTCTAGTTATATTCTCAGGAAGCAATTCAGAAAGAGGCACACTTTTGTCATGTTTAAAATGCAACGTGTTTTCACTAGAATTCAAAGCCATCTTATTGTCCTTTCTTTGTTCTAGAAATGTTTTTTCCTTATTATATATACTCTACTTCATTATGCAATTGTATACTTCAAGTAATTGTCGTTATATTCATATTAGCATAATCCTCTGTGTAAGCGAAGAAAAATCTGAGAAATAGAAAAACAACAGAAAGATCCTTATTCTTAATATACTCTGCAATAAGTAAAGAAAGATTTGCAGTTCTGGGTTTTTAAGTTGTTGAATTTTCGCTCTCCTGTTTTTAGTAACATGTCCTCAAATCCCTGGACGAAAAGGCCGTAGAATTTGAAATGTTATTACGACAACCTATAGCAACACGCTACTTCAACCCAGGTATAATCAAAAGGAAAATTTCTTGTAACTACATTCATATTCAAAGATCTTGTGATATAAGCCAACCCCTGTGGGGGTATTATTTCCAAACATAACAGGTTGACATTATATAATTACACACTGCTGGATACTGAAATATCAAAGAGGAGTGCTTATAGAGGTGCACACAGCACACTGTTATGAATATTCACATTCATCCACACATTTTTAGGGAATTATTTCGAGTTATGTATTACAGACGTTAGCAAAGATTTGGTGATTTATTTAATATCAACATTAGGTTTTGACATTAACGTCTTAGCAAGCAAGCATAGAGAGGCTTGATTCAGAGACTCACCTCTACTAGCTAAAAGGACTCCAGGGGGAAGCTCTTGTTATTTCCATCTGTGCTTTTCTAAACAGAAACTCCAGCCATATGCACAGCTGAGGATTATAAACCCTATCCTATGCATACCCAACTTCCGTAATTTATAATTTCCGTCTCCGATTTTTTACTGTTCTCTCCATGCTCAGGGATGGCATTACTTACCTTTAAATCAGTTCTTCTGCTTCAGCTCCATTTTACCTCCCACTTGCACATCATACATTTTTGGCAGAAGTGGAGAGGGTTAATGACCCTTCGTCTCTCAGCTTCTTATCCAACTGTTTTCAGTGGTCTGTCTCTCCCATTTAACCTCTGGGTGGTAACCAGAATCTACCTTTCTCCCTTCAAAAGGTCAGCTTTCTAATATTTCCATGCCTTCTCCTTCGTGTGGCCTTTTTGACTTATGTGGTGCACAGTGAAATTAGCCTCACAGACATTAAGGCCCCAGGCGCTCTCTCTCTTGGGTCTTTAGTCTCACGCTCAGGTTGGGGAGCTCAGTGATCTTGAGGCTCTTTCCCATTCTGCTATGGAGGAATCATCTGGTTTCTACTTTCCCATTTCTCTTCTATCTATTGATCTTTTAAAAACATACGGATAATTGCAACTCTGGGGCATGTATTTCATGCATATTTATTTTATTTTGAGATTGGGTTTCTTTGTGTAGCTCTGGCTGTCCAGAGAATTGCTCTGTAGATCAGGCTGGCCTTGGACTCAGAGATCCACCTGTCTTTGCCTCCCCGGAGACATAATATGTATTTTAGGAGTAGTAGAACAGCAAGCTGTCTGTGTGCACCATGTGTAGGAAACAGGAAAACTACTGTTGTCCTCATCACAAAATCAGTGAGCCAATCTACTGATAGAAATACCCAGTGGCAGGACAGGCCTCCAGAGTTAAGGAAGATTTAAGTGTGTGCATACTTAATTAAGGGGCTGGTGGATGGCTCAGGGGCTAATTGCTCTTTTTTTAGAGGAATGGATTTCATTCCAAGCCCTAGAATGAGTAGCCATAATCCTTGTAACTTCCACTTCAGTGGATTTAGTGCCGTTTTCCAGCCCCCGTGGTCAATGCTCTCACCACCCCTCACACACACACACACACACACACACACACACACACACACACACACACTCACAAAGCAACAACCAGCACTACCAAAACAACAGCATCAACAAGTCTGGAGAAATGGCTTGGTGGTTAAGAGCAAGCACTGCTCTTGCAAAGGATCCATGTTGGTTCATAGCGCCTAGGCCATGTGGCTCACAGCAGCACCCTGTAACTCCAGCTGCAGGGGATCCAACACCCCCTTAAGATCCAAAGGCATCTTACTCAGGCACATCCCCGCACATAATTAAAAACAATAGAAACACATCTTTTAAAAATTTGACCCCCAACTGTTCCTAGTAATTGGGAGAGCTGATCCTGGCTCATACTAGGTTAGTCTTAGCTACTAACTTGAGCCCTCTTTCTAGGAACTTTCTTGATCTTTCTTACTTTTGAACAAGCTAAGATCCCAGATGCTAGGATACCAGATAAAAGTGAAATTGTTGCTTCTTTGTTCCTCTACAGGGGTAGAATGATGACTAAAACAGGCTCTGTATAAACCAGAAGAGTAGTGCGCAAGATAGGCCAAGTTAAGCTGCCTTGCTTGTTACTGTAATACATTCTACCTGGAGAGCCTTTATTTAGGGGCACCTTGACTGGCCTCTAAACACTTGTGTGTTATGTTGCAATTTGTGACAGTGGTCATTATCTCTCAGCAGAAGTAAAATGAAAAAATCTTATCGCTAGACAAGTAGACTTGAGTGGAAATAAGCAGCCAGTAAAAAGCAACATGCGGACAAGCTGGATATACAGTGTAAGTTGCTTTATCTCAAGCTTCCTTTTCACACCCTCCATTGCCTCTTTGGGGTGTTGCTATTCATGAATAAAAATATTACTTTAAAAACAAAACAAAAACTTCTTTGCTTTAATTAGGCAAAATGAAAGCCTTCTGTTACAATTTATATTATTAAAATTTTGACATTTCATAATGGCATACAAGAAATTCTATTTTTAAAAAGTGCTATATTAGAGTGACGCTTTAAAATGATGATTGAATTTTTTGTGATTATTATTTGATACAGAAATTATGGTGTAATGATATTATGTTTGGTAGTCCCTTGTTCTATTTTAAATAGTCATCAACCTCTGGGGTGGTATGTAATCTGGAACAAATTAACTTTAAATGGTAATTATTATTGAAAGTTACATATATAAAAGCAATGGCTATTTCTGGGCAGTGGTGTCTTGGGCATGAAGCAGTCAGTAAGTACACCCATATCCAAACAACTGAAGAGAGCTCTCTAATTCAAGGCTCCAAACATCATAGAACTGTACATTCAATAACAACAAACTTTTAGATCCCAAAGAAACTCAGGACAAAATGCTAACTGTGGTGCCTATTAGCAGGCTAAAGAGCAGGCTGGTAGCCAAGTTCACTTAGAGATGGTTCCTCTCAGTTCTTCCTACCCAACTGTGCGCCCTAAACCTCTTCAGCCTAGCACCTTCATTTCCCCACCCCCAGCTTCTGATTCCTTTAAAAAAAAAACCCACCATCTAGGCTGTCTGCTGTCTGGGTCCTCCAGGCTTGGCTTGTTTCTGTCTTGGCCCCTTCTTTGCTCTTGCTCCTGTCTGTCTGTCTGTCTGTCTGTCTGTCTGTCTGTCTGTCTGTCTCTTTGTTTTTCTCTTCCTCTTTCTCTTTCCTCTCTTTTTCCTCCTCTTTCCCTATGTCCTCTCTCTCTATCTCTCTCCTTCCAGCCTCCCCTCTCTTCCATTGCCCTCCCTTTCTCTCTTCCTTACTTCTTCCTCTCTACTCTCCCTCTCCACTCCACCCGCTTCACCCAGGTTCAGTCTAGACTCTTCCAGATGCCTCTAGCTCCTTCATGTCTACAATAAAAACTTTCTCCTCAACCATTCCTTGGAGTGGTCATGTCCCCATTTTCATTCACAAACACAAGGGTATGGTCCAAGCTTTAATCTAGCTCTCCATTGTTTCTAATAAACAGATGGATAGTAAATCTGTGGGGTAAAGAGCACCATCTCTGCTTCAAGCACACATCTCCTCACACTTTATTTTGTATTATATCTCTAAATATAGCTGATAGCATCTTCTCGTACACTTTTTCTTGCACAAGAACCTTTATTAAATATTTGAAATATTCTGTTTAAAATGCTTATTGTGGCTGGAGAGATGGTGCAGCAGTTAAGAGCACTGACGGCTCTCCGGAGGTCTTGAGTTCAGTTCCCAGCAACCACTTGGTGGCTCACAAGCATCTGTAATGGTATCCGGTGCCCTCCTCTGGTGTGTCTGAAGAGAGTGACAGTGTACTCATTAAAATAAATAGGTAAATCTTAAAAGAAATGCTCAATGTTTAGGTCAATGAATACCTTTTTCTTAAAACATTTTAAAATTTAATTTTGTAAAGGGAATATTACTTTATATTCTAGTTCTTTCTTGTCCTATAGAACGAACTGTGGGTTTGTGCCCATTCTTCACATATTCATCGAGCACTTTGTTAAGCAGATGTGGTGACGGCTATCATGAACGTAACAGGTGATAAAATACGCCCATGTTCTCAAGGAAATGCATATGCTCATGCAGAACACAAAACAAGATCATTGTCAGGTCCTAAGAACCTGAGGCTGGGATGAGTCAAGAAAGGTAAGCGAGTGTACAGGGAGGGAACGGAGCAGAGCCATCCTGGGTCAAAGGGGCTTTTGTGGAGAAGAGAAAGGGAAATTAAACCTTAAAACATGAGTGAAATTCAGAGGGATGCAGTAGAGAGGACGACTCCTCCTGGAACACAGGCAGCAAGCATACTCCTGGGAACAGCAGGCGGGTTTGAACACGTTCTGCCGCCCAGCTCTACAGCCTAGCTCAGTGGTCTCCATCTTAAACTGAGAGGAGACTTCTCAGAAAAGAAGTGCTGAAGCTGACTCTTCATGTGGAGATGCAGGAGACGTTCTCATTGTTGACAGCTTGGCTGTTAATGGTTGTCACTCACATTCAACAGGAGTGCAAATCTAACGTTGGTTTGTTCGAATAGTTCTACCCAGTAGTAAGTTGTACAAAGTAAGAATTGGGGCTAATGTGGTTAACAGAGCTCAGGCATGCAGGTAGCAACAGAAAATGCCAGTAAAATCCAATAAATAGGAAGGTTCCAGGAGCAAGGAATAGCATTCATACCATAGGGCGGGCGCGAAGTGTCTCAGGACCAGGCGTTTGCAGGCTTGAGCTCTGTAACACTCAATGTCAGCTTTATCCTTGCCTGTTCCTTACAATGGTTAATTCCTGAGACCAACAGCAGTATAACATTCCAGTTTTTTCTAGTCAGTTTCTGTTGTTTCTCAGTCTTTTTAATTTTTCTTTCCTTTACTTTAATTTCAATTATTTATTACAAATGGGGTGTGTGTGTGTGTGTGTGTGTGTGTGTGTGTTTGTGTGTGTGTGTATACACGCATGAGAACAACTTTCAGTAGTCAATTTTTTTTCTTCCACTATATGGATCCCAGAGATCAAAGTCAGGATATCAGACTTCCTTAGCCCTAGATTTTGTTTTACGTTTTACTTGACAAAAATTGAATACCTTTATAGGATATAATATAATGTTTTACTACATATTTACATTGTGGAATGATTAAACCCGAGATAATTTAGATAGTTATCTCTAATTAGCATTTTTTATCCTGAGAACATTTAAAATACAATCTTTATAAATTTTGAGATATCAATAGTATAATCATTTCAATGACTATTGTGTATACAGATTGATTATGAGAAATTTTTGTGTGGAGCAGAAACTTTGAATTCTTCTATCAATGTCTCTCCAATTCAATGTACCTCTCAGTGTGAGGCCCAGATAACATCGATATGTTCTCTATTTGAGTTTGACTTTTGAAGATTCCACATATGTGTTAGACAATGTGTATCCATATGAGTGGATGAGAGTCCCGTCACAGTACAAAATCAGTTCATTCCATCAACCCGATCAGTATAACGCAGGATATAACATCCCCTACCCAGGAACAAAGGCATGACCTACATACTGTTGCCTGCTGAGTGAAGGAGTTCTGTCAGAGAGTGAGATGAGCTTGGAAAGGCAGCATAGATATCTGGGGAAAAAATAGCTCGCCATAGTTCTACTGGGACAGATGGAGGGACTTGAATGTTGAGTAGGCAGACAACAGTGTGCCCAAACAATGTGTTCCCTTTTCCCCATTTGTTTTGAATGGAAAGTGGAATCTTCACCTGGAGGAGGAACCCTGCAACAGCTGAGGCATAATCTTAGTGGATTATAAGCCTTTGAACTGTGTGGATCGGTAATTACGGGGAGACAGAGTCACTGTTGAGTTGTGGAAACCATTGCTTCATAATTCCCTCTCTTCCCTTCCTGAACTGTAGTTACAAATTTCTACATTGGTTTTTGTGGCTTACATGTACCATAGAGTAGAAAGGAATTGTAGGCATTTATTTTGCTGTAAAAAGTATTTTTAGGTGTTTGTGGGCTGTGTATCAATTACTATATAACATAGAATTAGGAAGGAATGTGCAAAATATATTTAGCAACTGCTGATAATATTTTAAGAACATTTGATTCTGACACATGGTTTATAATTTATAGAGATGCAGGTTACATCATCAAAAGGTTATATATTGGGAAACTTACCAAAAAAAATCCTTAACTAAAATACTTTCTTGAAACACAGACTGAGGAATGTTCTCTCACAGAAGGAAAAGAATGTGCTACGTGTGATTGCTCAGGCTTTTCCGTTCCTGACTGCTTGTCCAGCTCTGCACTTCCTACCAAGAACAGTTGAAGGCTTTTGATAGGCAAGTGACTGAACCAGGAGAGATGAATGTCAATTGGATGCTTGACCCTTATTTTTTATTCAGAACTGTTCTTTCTCTCTGGCCTCATAAGGTGCAGTGATGTCTTGCCAGAGGCTGGACAGAGATGAATATATTCATGGATGGAAATAGCAATGCACAACTGTATAAACAAATGCTAAAGATTTGTCTTGGAAGTTTGTTCAGGGCAGCCATTCATGCGCACAGAGAGGATAATACTATTACTGAAAATAGTATAAAACATCAATTTTCACTCAGTGTTTGCACACTGTTGCATTTTTCAGAATGTTTTGTGTACATTATGTCCTGTGGTTGAGTAAGTCTAGTGTGGGGGAAGACTGGTAATATAACTTTTTCACTGATTAGGAAATCACGACAGAATAAAGCTAAATGAAAACCAGGTTCAGAAGCTCAAAGTTTTTTCTTTCCCTTGTGTGGTTCCTAGTAAAACAGAAACATTTCTCTCCTCTTCCTTTCTCTCAAGGAAGAAAAAGAAAAGACAGAGTGAACAAAAATCCCAAGAAAATCCACTTGCTACACTAAACACACACTCTCAGTTTCTGAAGAACACACACTCACAGGGTCAGATTTTCCTGCAGGAGGAAACGGCAACCTGGAGATGTAATGTTCCCAGCTTTCATCTGTTGTTTCCTCATCAGGTGGCAATTCACACACCCCGTTTTATTCCGGCTAATCCCCAGTCTATTTTCCTTGTCTTTACTCTCTAACCCAATCTCACACCTCACCTGAAAGGTTTGCATCTCACTGTTCTGTGTTCTCCAGCAAGGGGCGCCACTGTGAGATTGTGCATGCTCAGTGGGCGCTTTCACGTCATTCGTGAGAATTTCTTTAGGAAAATACAGCTAGGGAAAAGGAGGTTTCTGAGAATGTTTGATAGTATGTGTGTTACTTCATAGTTACCCATTCCTGCAATGCCCCCAGACATAATCTTAGGAAATTGATAATTGGAACAGAGTTGTCCAGAAGTAAACAGCATAAAGAACTACTAAATTTTCTATTAGAATGAATATGCTTTATGATTTTGTGGGTTCCAAATACAAAATAGAAGTCTGAGTACCATAGACCTTTTGACAGCTGCCGAGAACACTTTTTAATTTGTCTGCAACTCCAGCAGCAGAAAATAAAAGTAAGAAAAACAAGAGGATTAGTCTCCTGCTGTATTTGATGGATATCAACTTGGATAGATCACTTGAAGGAATCTGGTGACCCGTGGGCAAGTTTTCTGAGTGAGCCAACTGTGGCTGCACTGCACAGCTGTGCTCGTTGAAAGTAAGAAACACATACAAAGAAGCTCAAGAAGATGAAGAACCTCACAGTACTCTCAAGCCATCTCTGGTCTGGATGTTTAAGAGACCTGCCCTTGTTGGTGAGGAAGCAGCAATTCCGCTTCAATTCAAAGGACAATGGAAACTGGCCCAGTGGAGGGAGCCGCGCGCATCGTCTTGCTCTCAGACACAGAGGCTGTGTCTCTCAGTGGCAATGCACTGTATCCTTGCCCCAAACACTCTTTTTCTAGCTCTGTATAAATTACCTACCTGGCAAAATAAAGACTAAAGCTGCGAGCAAAAATACACTTCTGTGGGTGTAATTGTATTCGTGGCCAAGCGGAGTTTGGACTTCTTCCATTAGCAGGGATGCCTGGTGGTAGTACTAACTTTAAAACCCAGAGCTGTCAACAAACAGAAGGCGCCCGGCTGAGAGGGATCAGGAACGGAGTGGGGAGATGGGAAAAACAGGCGGGGGGGCTTCAAAGAACTCAAACCAACCCAGCCCCCCAAGGGAACCGACCTAGGGAGAGAAACTTTTCTCAGGGCTGCACTCCGTTGTCCCTTTCCACCAAAACCTCCATTCTGTCCTGTTTCCTCTGGCTTTAACTGGAAAGAAGAGGCAGATTTGAGTGAGAAGGCTGGAATCCATGCCAGTATTCCTTCCTCCTCATGGGGTCACTGAGCACTTCCCAAAGTCGTTTTTTCTCATAGTCTCTAGTCACAATGGTTGGTCCTTGCTGTTCTGAACTGAAACTTTGCTCAAGGGAAACCAAACCAAGCCAAAACACTAAAAACTGGGCATAAGTTGGATATTTCACAAGGTGGACTAGAACCTCACAATTGTGAGGAGTTGGAATGGTGCAGATTAATTGCCAACATTACCTAGGATTCTGTTTAGTCCCCTCAGTAGCCACTTATTACCCACCTCTTTATCTAACATAGCATCATTCAACTATTAGTTAAAACCTTCTCAAATGTATCCATTTAGCAGGCCACTAACTTCCATCGTGCCCAAAGCTAAGTACGTCGTCCCATAGTATCGGAAACCTGTAGCAGGGATTTTGTCACTCTGCTGTACCCCAGGCATCTGCTCCCCTCGCCAGTGTGTTTGGTCAGTACACTGGTTTATGGTTTTCTTTTGTCCTGTGACCATAACACGTTCATATGTCTTCTATATTGGAGCATGCCACTCAGGATAACCTAAGGCTGTGGTCACTAACATTTAGCCCAGGAATTAGGGCCAACAACTGAATCTCATAAAAGCAAAAAGCTCCTGCATTGCAGAATGGAACACTCATTGAGATGAAGAGGAAGCCCCCAGAATGGGAGAGAATATTGTCTAGTTATACAACCGAAGGAGGATTAACATCCAGATACATAAAGAACTCAAAAAAATGAAGTCGAGAAAACAATCTAAATGCGGGATATGGATATGAACAGGGAGTTCCCAAAATAAGAAATAAAGATATCTAAGAAATTACTCCAAAGTGTTCATTCCCCTTAGCTATTACCGAAATGTGAATTAAAATTGCTTGGACATCCCATCTTAGCACAATCAAAAAAGCTCCGATCAACAAAACAAACCGGCGGCATTGCAGGCTGGCATAGCTGCTCTTGACATCAGTGTGGAGAAGTCTCAAAAAGCTTAAAAAGGTCTACATATGACCAGCTATCCTGTTCCCTGTGATCTGCCCACAGGTCTCAACATCCCACGCCGGTGTGTATGAGCCACCAGATGACTAGAAGGACGAGATATCTTGAAATGTGCAACAAAGGCACACTTACCCTGGGGCCATGCGATTGGGCCTAAAGCCCATTACATAAGAGGGATTTCGTACCTGGTTCTGAAACCTAGCCCAGTGCCCGTGACTATTAAAGTCATAGGCTCTCGAGGAGAACTTATTGCTACAGTTTTCCTAAACCAGTATAACTTCTCACTGCATTCTAAACATTTTTCTTATACCCACCGGTAAGTACAGCTCTCAACCATCATCAAAGAACTTTCTTTCTGCAGCAGGAAGAGACTATCACACGGTGACCAACCAGGCAAAACCCCGAGAGTAACTCACTGTAGCATTACCAGGACATCTACAACACAGGCCCTAAAGCTGAGGGAACATTGAGGAAGAGGAGATGGAAGGATTACAAAAGCCAGAGGACTGGGAAGTCTGATGCAAGGTTGTGTCTTTTGTACATGATAAGAAAGCTGCACCCAGGGGCTGGGGATTTAGCTCAGTGGTAGAGCGCTTACCTAGGAAGCGCAAGGCCCTGGGTTCGGTCCCCAGCTCCGAAAAAAAAAAGAACCAAAAAAAAAAAAAAAAAAAGAAAGAAAGCTGCACCCATGAAATCTCAACAGTATGGCTTCCTTAAAAAGACAGGAACAAAGACAGCGGCAGTTGTCACATCAGTGTGGATGAGGGAGATCTCATAAGGCCCTATTCCTTTACGGGGAGCAGTAGGCAAGTAATGGCTGTGGAGAGAGGAAGAATCAATCTTCTCCAGGGATGAGTTAGACACAAACACACCCATGCAAGTAACACAGAAGGGACCATCCCAGTTGAGGGCAAACATTTGTTTGTATACACACAGTGACAATAATAATTAAAGAATAAGATGCCACGAATTTAAGAGGGAATTTAATGGGAAAAGGGAGGGTGGAAATAATGTAGATACAATAGTCGCATATGAAATTCTCAAAACATTGACCATCTCATGAGAAAAGAAAATATAAAATATTAATAAAAACACCGTGCTCTAATATAATCCTCAAAACAAATGTAGCATCTCTTAATATGTGATGGCTTTCTTGGTCAATTTACATAATGTTTTTGTTCAGACTTAAAGATCAGAGTTATTTAATTCATGTTCAAATTAGGATTTTGTAAATATAGACTACTAACAGGGTACACTTTAGATATCATCTTGGTAGACCGTTTGTGTGGGTTTAGGTCAATTAATTTTGATCTACTGGGGTATATTTATAAATGGAAATGCAATTAGTCTTAATCCTTATATAAGCATCTTGTTTAATGTGAAAATTTAGGCATATGTCTAATTAACAATCAGCAGTCTTTCCTCTTAACACTCAGCCACTGACCAGATGAAGAGATGAGGAGCTTCGGAATTACAGAAGAAAATACAGAAGACACAAGGTAATATGGTCATTGTTTTGAAGATATTAGGAACTAGGGCTGTATGCTTGGTTTATAGTGTTGGGTATTGGGCTGTGTGTAGTTTTAAAAATCACTATTGCCTTTACCTGGAACCACTGCCAGGATACCAGCCCCTCCTGGCGGCCTTTTGTTTCACCTGGCTTAGTTCCTTAGCTCTGGAATGGACCCGCTACCCCTAACCGAAGACCCTCGAATCCACGGATGAAAAACACACACCCAGCTTCTCACTTTACAGCTTGCCTTCCGTGGCACAATTGCTGGGTGCAGATACCGCCTGCCCGGAAAGGCGTGTCGTTACCGATTCATTACCTCCGTCTCTCCTTCTACCCTAAACTTAGTGGCTAGTTCCAACTAGCCTTTGCCAAACATCTTTGGCCACCTGCCCATAGCGGAGGCTGCAGGCCCTAGCTCTCCCTGAGGCCTTACATGATTGCTGTGTCCTTCTTCCTCCAAAGCATGGCAGAAAGGCCGCTCTCCTTCCTTGCCTTTTACTCCTAGGACCCAGAAGTCACATCTGTACCCTGAGCGAGCAATTGGCTCCCCAGCCTTCTTTATTGGCCAATTGGGGAAATGATGTTAGCGACTGAACCTCCCTTACAGGTATTGGTCTTCATCGAACTTAGACCTGTCCTAGAGAGCCGGGCAGCATCGTTTAAACGCCTTATTATCTGCAAGCCTTTCAGCCGTCTTTCACATCTCCATACTGGCTCAGGGGAGCAAATGTTCAAGTTGAGGGTAGAAACCCTTGATTCTCCTCCCTCCCTTCAGACTTAATTCCACATGGCCATCAACAGTGACTTAAAACCTCAGGACCTGCAACTCCTGGTCTGTTAAATGGGTGGTTAAGGTTCACTCACCTGACTGACTGTGTACAATACAAGGGATGCTTTGAATTTCACTAGATCTGTGTTGGAATTCTCCAAAGAAACACAGCAGTAGGTAAGCAGCTATTTTACTGTGTCTTTTCCTGGGTTAAAATCAAACACTTGTGTAGAAACAGGCCTTTCCCTTCGGATCAGCTCTTTTCCTTCCTCTTAAGACGCACTAATTGTCCATTTTCAAACTAGATTCTATCTTGATAACTCAGTGGCTAGCTATGAAGATACCAAGTGACATGATGTTTGAGGGAGGCTGTGGACCTGCCTTGTGTGGTCAGAGACTACCTCTGTTCTTTACTGGACACCAGACAAATGTCTGGTTCCTTCATAGCATGGTCTGCACAGCACATAAGGTGGCTGGTATCACGAAGATGTAGGAAGCCTCAATTCTGGGAAGTCTCATATCATGACTAATGGCCATTACTGTGTTACTTCACTGCACCTCTCTCCCTTTAGGCTAAATATCTATCATCATTCTTTTCCCTTTATCTTTTTTGTTTAGTAGGAACATGCTAAGGGGGACACTGTGTTTCATGCTTATGAATTTAATGTAAATTAAGCAACTGTAGGAACTACTATCTTGCTGTTAACCTCTCTTTTCTCTCCAGAAAACTACAAGGGATTTCTAGTATATTTTAAAATTGATTAAGAGTCAGAAGCGATTACAGTGCACACCAATTATTGCACACCTTGGTGAAGTTCCTGTTTTAAAATCCTGTTTTCTCTATTAAGAGAAAAGCCAGATTTCTATTTTGCTTATAGTTTGCTACAGTGGCTTCAGCATACAGAATTTTTGTATTAAAGCTGACAGATTCTAGGAGGAACAATTACCTCGGTGCAGCCCAAGCTGTCTAGGCCACAGCCTACCAGGCGATTTTGCATAGAAGTATGTCAAACCCCAGGTTATGTTGAGTACTTCTCCACAACTTGGGGTGAAAGGCTTTATTTCCTAGTACAGCTGTCTGTCCATCATTGAGGGAAGTCAGGGCAGGAACTCAAGCAGCAACTTAGAGGCAGATGCTAGAACTCTAGAAGGTACCAACACATGTAACTTCTTACCCTGATGCTGGGGATCTGGCCTCAGGTCTTCACACTTATTCAGCAAGCATCCATCAGTTGATCCATGTCCCCTTTTGTCAATCTTTTCTTTTCCTCCTCTTTGAGCCTTGTTTCTCAGACTGTAAAAACCTACAGATTTTTTTGTGGTAAATTGATGAGCGCTGATAAGTGTGAATAAACACAGGCTCCAGGATAATACGAAACAAGAACTACAAAGGCACTACACTAACTCGAAAACGCGCTCTAAAGGAATTCTGGGTTCCAACAGAAACAACAGAAGCAATTACAAAACCACAGCTTCCCCTAGCCTTCATTAACAAGGAGACCACTCATAATCCACAGACTCAATGAGATGCAAGCTGGGAAAGAAAGGCGTGAATGTCTGTTGCAGGGTGGCAGGTCTAGGGCTGAAGTGAGGGTGAGATTTGCTAGATAAGGTAGAACCCAAGGAAAATCAGTGCACAGTTAACCTTGTGGAGGAAGGAGCCTGAGTGTTCTGTGGGCGTGTCTGAGAACATGCGCTGGGCGGAGCTTCACCCCTGAGTGGCCTTAGCGGGTAATAAAAGTAAAACAAGTCCAGTCACAATGTGGTGAAATATATATGTATATTTGGGCTTTGTCCATTGCCCTCATGATTTCCCTGAAGTGTTTGGATTCTCTTGATTAGTAAGACTGTCTTTTGTAGCCAATGAAATGATAGGTAGCCAGCAGAAAAAGCAAGACGTAATTTGTAGTTTGGAACTTTTAGCTTCAACCACTAATACATCTCTGGGGAGGGGCAGGAGCTGGCGTGTGAGCGAACTGTTGGCGACAGCGATTAGATCACCACGGTTACCTATGAGACCACCGTATGATTTCGCAGATATCACTGCAGCGCTCCTGCTGGCAAACACGTTAAAACGCTGTGGGTTTGGGCTGATCTGAAAGGGCACAGAAGGGCTATGTGGTCCTTGCCCCTCATTTCTTGTTCCACGGATCCTTTCCACTCTGAAATCACGTCCTTTACAATGAAGCAATTCATGTGAGCAAAAGATTCGTTTTCAAGTTCTGTGAGAAATCCTAGCAAATTAATCAAGCTGACACGTGGTTATGGGAGTGCGGTGTTTTTATGTTGTGGGTCATCTTAATGACACCCAGCCCCTTCACCTGGGAGATCTATGCTAAAGTTGGTAGTTTGTGTGAGAGACCGTCTAGCTGGTGTCCTGGGAGTTGCATTTTAGTTTGTGGGAGGAAAAGCTCCGTGGGTTTGGTTCAGGAGAGTAAGTAAAAAGTAGAGACAGCACAGTCGCAGCATAAGGCAGAGCCCTGCAGCACAAGGCAGAAGAGCCCTCCAACGCAGGGAAGTCGCTGCACTGGAGTCTCTGGTCCTACCCATGTTCCTGCCTGAATACATTCCCTAACGGAAAAAATTAGAGTGTGGCCTTTGGGAACTGATTGAGTCAAACCTCACAAGTGAGGGTAAGTCTCCTTACAAAAGGCTTCAGAGTAGGGAGTCTTCCTCTGCTCTCTGATTTTGTCCACTACAGGATGTGATGCTCTCTCCTTCTGATATTCAAGACAGTCTCTTCAGAAGGAGAGCAGTCTTGCCTGAAAACCAAGCTTGCCAGCATTCTTAGTTTAGTCTGCAGAAGTGTGAAGAACACATTTTGTCTATAAATGCCAGGCTCTGGTACCCTGCTACTGCAGCACAAATAGACCGAGAACTGACTCATCTTCCCTCCCATTTACCAGACGGCCTTTATAGGAGGTGAGGCTCACGAGTGAAAGAAGTCCACTTAACTATAGACAAGTAGTAGTTGGCACTGAAGCAGGCATAGTATAAGAAGAGTTAAAAAATGGAATAAATTCCCTGGAAAGTGTGTTTCTACCACAAGAAAAACAAAGATAAAGTAACAAATAAAGGAGCAAAATCACAAGGACAGCAAAAGCAAGCAAATAGGTTTCTTTATAGAAAACTTTTGGTACCTCCACCCTTCTTGCTCCAGAATTAGGAAAAGAAATAAAGAGGAAAAATTAAACTACAATTACTTTATATTTTATACATTTTTTTACTTTTACACAAAGGCTCATGTAGCTTAGGCTGACCTCAAACAGGCTATGTGGCCCAAGGCTGTCCTGGAATCCCCGACTCTCTTGCCTTCCCTTTTCCAGTGTGGGGATCATAGGTGTGTATCACCACACCGTTCAAAAAAGTGAAATTCAAGTTTTTTTAGAAGGAGTATATGAAATACTAGATGCCATGAAAACCCAGTAAAAACATCAAGAAGAAAATAAAAAAAGAATAAAAACGGCAACTTTTGGGAAATAGTGTGAGATACACCTAAGAAAGTCAATCCAGAATCATTTTAAAACACAAGGAAAGAAAATAATAAAACAAATTCGAAGAATAACGTGAGATCATCTGATTAAACAGGCAAAACCACCATCACCACCACCAAAAACAGACCAAACAAAAATCCCGAACGAAGTAATCAGGAAAAAAAAATACTAATGACATACTTTAAAAAATAGCCACAGTCAAAGCCTAAAAAAGCTTGGTTCTCTCAAGATTAGAGTTGAGAAGCCAAAATCTCTTGAATGGGCAGAGGTTTTTTTGTACCTGTTAAGTGTTCTCGAACCCCAAAAGATCACCAAGGACCTGATGTAATGGTACTATGATCTTTTTAAGAATTTAGCTCTAGTTTGGGCTCACAGCTGACCCTGACGCAGCAGGGCGGAAGGGTGAAGCAAGCATTTATAGAGGCAAGCAAATACGCAAGGGGGTTTCTAGCCTACCACACATCTGATTGGTGGGGGGGCTATTGGAGTTTGTTGTCCTTTAAAATGATTGGCTAATGCTGGGATCCAAACCATAAACTTAACTTCTGCTTTCTTCCTGATTGGTGGTTGTTAGGGAGTCACTTGGAAACTAGTGTTAGGTGCAGGCTTGTTGGTTAAGTCTTGAGTTCAACCTTAGGTCAGGCTCTCTAAGACGGAGCCTGAACCCACGGTGGAGTTGTTCTGGTCTCTCAGTTTCAGATGAGAAGCATAGACTGTCTCAGATATTGAAGATGCAATGGTAACAACAGACAGTTGAAGAGGCGGTGCTAGACAAGCTAAGGGAACCAGTCCACATAAACACGGCGCCAGGGACAGTGTATAAGGACGTGGGATTTGTGCTTATTATTGAAACCCAATGAAAGATGGGGCAGAAGGAGACGGAAGATGGCGGAAAGCAAAGCAAGCTTGAGAGTTGTGTCGTCAGTAATCTTAAGGTAGCATAGTAACACTTAAGGCGGCAAATGGAGCAGTGGAAAATAAGCCTGTATATGATTCCAAATAGAAGTGCTATAAAATAGTGAGTGAGGACCTGGAGGAAGCAGGAAGACTTGAGAGGAAACAGAAAAATCTCAAAATGAGACAGCCCTTCAACTGTTGCCAGGACCTGCTTTTAAAGCTGTATGTTTATACAGAACCTATTTGATGTTATTTAAGCTTTTATAACTGTAACGAATAACAAGAATGTGTTCAAATTTATTTTATGAAGCAGGTACAATGTTACTGTCAAACAATTAAGGTTGAAAAGAAAACCCCCAGATCATCAATCTGGCTACTGAATATTGATGCAATTGTATTACATGGGATACAGCAAGGAGCATTGAACAGTATGGTGTTGTGGGGTATCGACCAGGGAGACTGCCTGGACTTGGATTTAAGTTCTTAGGAAGTCTTTATTAGCCAGCCAGCAACGACATTGGGTTGGGACTGCAGTATGGCACCAAGCTTTTCTCAGGGTGAGCTTTTAAACACACAAACCATGTTCTGGGTTAATGATACTTCAATTAACAAAAACAGTTAGCCAGAAGCATAAGATGAGAGAGAAAAAAACAAGGCTAGTACATTTAGTACAGTATACTTTCCCAGAACAATTGACTCTGATGGGTTAGGTCCTTTTGGCGGTGGCGCTGTCTGTGTGCCGAGTTTTATGACCTGAATGGCACTTCCACAGTGGGATCAGTTGTGCTAAGGTCTGGGGTCCTACTAAAATCTGGGGCTCTGTTACATTAAAAAAGAGGAACAGCATCTAACCAAATCAAATGTTTTATTACTCAAAGATGTTCTAACATTCACAGTATAAATTTAAGATGATATGTAAAATTTTTAAGGAGAAAAATAATAGTATGTCTCTAGATACAGAAAAAGTATTTGAAAAATTAAATCCAATCTCCAGTTTTAATTGACTGAAGAGAACAGAAAGAGAGGATCAATGCATTAACTATATGCTTCTTTTGGGTACAGAAATGTCTGTGTATGTTTGAGTGTCATAATCACTGAGATGAAGGTTTTAAAAAACAAGTTTTCTGACTGAAGTTGGGAATAAATGGAAATGACAGTCGTTTTCACCACTAGCATTTGATATTGGTAGCATTAGCTAGAACAATTAGGTAAGATAAACCAAACAATTTGAAATCATAAGGCTAGGAACAGAGAAGACAAGCTAGGATCGGATGCTTAGAGAGTTCATGGCTGGAGAGGTAGCCCAGTAAGTAATACTTGCCCTTCTAGCATGACAGTCAAGTTAGATGTACATAACTCATAAAAAAGAGCCTGGCCTGGCATGGTGGGGATGATGACTAGGGAAGCAAGAGACAGGAGGAGGCCTGGGGGCTGCTGGACAGTCAGTTTGGCTTACTTGAGCTCCATTTTAGGCCAGCAAAAGATGCTCACCCACCTCCCCACTCCACCCCCAAAGAAGAAATGAAAGAATAGAAAGATTCTGAGGAATGACACACAAAGTTGTTTTCTGGCCTCCACATGTGTGCACATGCATCATGAAACACACACACACACACACACACACACACACACACACACATCTTCATATACATGCACACATGCACAGAGACAGAGACACACAGAGAGGTGGGGGGTGTGTTGGGAAATTCCAAAATAATCTATTGAAAAGTAGAAAGCTCAGAAAAGTATTCGAATATGACATTAATATTCCTAAATAAATCACTTAAATCAGCTAAATGGAAGATGGAAATGAAGACTAGATCCTGTTTACTATAGTGATTCACAAGTCACTAGAATGCTTTTGTGGCTTATAGGGGAGTCCAGTGAGTTAGGAAATTCAGTTGAGATTCATCATATGGTATGAAAATGACTAAATCTTGTGAATCTGATACATCTTTCTTTGCAATGGATTGTTGTTTTCAAGTCCCCATATGTCTAAACACACACACACACACACACACACACACACACACACACACACACATACACTCACACATGCATGCATGAACATGTAGGCACACATGCACATTCTCACACATGCATGAACATGTAGGCACACATGCACACTCTCACACATGCATGAACATGTGGGCACACATGCACACTCTCACACATGCATGAACATGTGGGTACACATGCACACTCTCACGCATGCATGAACATGTGGGTACACATGCACACTCTCACGCATGCATGAACATGTGGGCACACATGCACACTCTCACGCATGCATGAACATGTAGACACACATGCACACTCTCACACATGCATGAACATGTAGGCACACATGCACACTCTCACGCATGCATGAACATGTGGGCACACATGCACACTCTCACGCATGCATGAACATGTAGACACACATGCACACTCGCATACATGCATGAACATGTAGGCACACATGCACACTCTCACGCATGCATGAACATGTGGGCACACATGCACACTCGCACACATGCACGGCATTGGCAGCAGTGATTCTTCCAACACACACCTGTCTATCAAGTCTGGGGCCCCATGTATTAGGCTTCTTTGTGAGCTGCTCATGGAGAAATCATGAAATGCCAAGAGATACCGTCTATCCTTCTGCTCCACTTGTTTTCTCAGGAGCAAAAGATGTTCTGAGAGGGTAGAGATATGGAGAATCTAAATTTGGAGTCATCTTTACACCACAGTTCAGAACCAAAGTCATCCACCTGTAGTCCCCCCCCTCACTCACGCATACAAGCATGCTCACACACATGCACACATGGACATAGAAGAGGGAAGCTGACAATGCAGTGCACGTTGCATGGCGTGTGCTCATTTGTTGAGAGGAGGTGAAACTCAGCTGCCCCTCTCTGCATGGCCCTGGCCATCCCATTTGCCCAACAGTCTGTCTCCTGGTCTGTTGCTGTCTGTCAATCTCTCCCACAGCCGGGAGCACCTTCTGGATGTCTGGATGCCTGAGATCCTACACTCGGAACTCTGAGACCCAAAGTGAGCAGAGAAGCTTCACTGTCTCAGGCACATAGGTACCAATTCAGTCAGTTTCTGTCCCTGTACCTTCCTCTTTCTATTTATACTTGAGGAAATGGTAGTCTTAGAATATCCTTGGAGAATTTACTACAAATGATTATATCAGAACAACCAGATTATTTTCAAAGGGGTATTTACTGTTAAATTATACCATAAGGGAGTTTATTATAACACTATAGTAAAAGCCTTTCCAAGTCTGGCTATGCTTCAGAAGCATGCACAGGACTTTCTAAAAAAAATTATATATATATATATATATATATATATATATATATATATATATATATATATATATATATATATAAAATTTCAGGCTCCATCTCCAGACATGCTAAGCCCAGTTGCCTGGTCCATCTTTGAAGCCAGTACAGTAGCAGTAATTTTGGGGAGTTCTATCTTCTGGCTCTTCTGTGAGCTACATGTGGAAAGCAGGTACAGTAGAAATGTAGAGCTGGGAAAGGAACCTTCTTACCGGGAGGGACTGGTAGATATCACATTGTGTCACTGTACTTCTGGGGATAGTTTAGGTCTTTGGAGCTGCAGTTTCCAAGCATCACTACCTAATATTTTCATAACAAACATACTTTTGTTTTTTTCCCAAGGACAAATGAAGATGTGGTATATTACTTTAATAGCTTGGGAATAATTTAAGTGGAAATTTCTGGTTTCTTTGGAGATCCAGTGGTGTCATGTGATGGTTTTCAGGAAACTGTCTTTTGGGAGAATGTTTTGCTGAAGCAGACAATTGAGAGGAGGCATGATGTTTGGAGAGAGTGCAAGTATAATCCAATAGACGGTGACCGACACTCTTGTATTGGTTCGTCTTGTCATGTTTTGCTGGTCTTCACTGATCTTCACTTGTCATGACTTTGTTGAAAGAACCATGCCTCATGGTGTTCTGGTTGCTTCTTGCTGCTTCCATGGATTTGCACTGATTTGGCGGCAGAGCCTTGACTTTTCTTCTGGATCAACTGCTGTTACTGATTTGCATTTGGTGTTTGCTGGTTGGACTGGACTGCCATTAACTGATTTGTGTTTGATGCTTTGGCCTGGACTGCTGATATCCTGACAATAAAGATTGGAATGGTCTCAAGGATCTATTTCTAAACAGGTCCATGATGCTCATAATATTAACCTTTCTTTTCCTCTACCTCTGGGAGGTAGGCTGGAAGTTGGTTGAAGAGTTTAAGAACCTTATTGAAGTAGGTTTTGAAAAAAATCTAAGCCTACAGATTAGAGTTGCTTAAGGTATTGAAGTGGAACCCTCAAAGATCCAACAAACTCAGAGCCAGTAGCTCAAGATGCAGCTGTCATCTAGGTCTTAGTGGACTTAAAGTGTCACATTCAATTAACAGCAGTGGGAGTGTTAGGACAAGAAAACAAGCATAAAACAATCCTTTTCTTGGTTGAATGTCCTATATATTTTCCCAGATGTGACTCAAAAGAGAAAGATCAATGCAATTCTATGATTGTCACAATCTTTAGTAAGAGGAAGGAGGAGACATTCAAGGTGACTATAAAAAAATCAAATAACTTTCTAAAAGTCAGGGGGGGACAATCCAAGAAAAGAAATCACAAATGGGAAGGCTCATAGAATCAGCAGGGTTTCAAAAAAACTTTTGAGTGACCCCAGTCATGAAAATTGTAGAAATTTTCATACAAGTGGATTTGCTTTGTCAAACTCAGGTCATTCTTACTTACTCAATGACATGTAAAATGACATTGTAAAATGATAATTTTTATGTATATACTTAAACACAATCCATAATTCTTGAATTGTTAAATTAACCCATTTTACTTCTATCTAGAAAAACATTCACTTCAAGTTTTATGTTAGAAAAACTACATGGGTATGCTTAATTAATTCTGTAAAATGAAGGCAGGCAAGGTTTGTACAGAAGAGGTAAGTGCTCAATTACTGAGCGAGGTATTCAGCGCCAAAATAAGTTTTATTAAGAAGTATTTGTTAGATTATTGAAGAAATAACATGAGATTCAAAATAGAGGTAATTATACGTTGGACAGCAGTGGTGTATTCCTTTAAACTCAGCCCTTAGGAGGCAGAGTTAAAGCTAACCTGGTCTACAGATCAACTTCCAGGACAGCCAGGGCTACACAAAGAAGCCCCCCCCCCAATGTCTTAATGCACTTTAATATTTTATAAATGGACTCTATCTCAAAGCTCACATGAAAGATGGAGTTGATGTTGTATCAAGTTATTGGTGTGTCTCCTTCTCTGTTTCTGAACCTCTCCTGTTCCTTCACTTTCCCACAGTAAGGCCCTTGGGAGGTTAGGACTCCTTTGTCCACAGAGTTTTCCCTCATCCCTTCTCATTTCCACAGTTACCTCACTCAGTTGTCACTTTAGGTGTTACCTAACCTTCATGTGCTTTCAAAAACATGGTCTATTGGGTGTGGTGGCTCATGACTTCCATAAACCTGATTATTTAGATGGCTGAACCATGAAGATTGTTTTGAGTCCAGGCCATCCTGCATTACAGAGTGAGTTTTGTGCTGCTCTGGGACTACTGGATTAAACCATGTCTCAAAAAGCAGTGTAAAAAGATAAGATGTGGAACTGTCAATAAATAGTTGAAATTATACATGACTGTAAAACTTAGAGAAAAATTGGTTGACGAATGTACATTGTCAATTTCCAGAATGCTAGTGGTTGTTCTACAACGTTCCATTTCCTCTGTAATTCAATATTTTTATTGTTGTAGAAACAGGACCTCACTTTATAAATATAATGTAATATAGATTTATGATTTTTTGAATATACTAAAAAATAGAATCAATGCTAATTGAAAAAAAGGACTAAAAATGATCAATTAAAAATTTCAGGTGATAATGTAAAAAGTCCAATGAAGGCAAAGTAATATTAAAAACAGAAAGAATTGCATTATGGATAATCATAAACTTAACACAAGGAAAGGTCATGTAACTGTAAGGTGTGTAATTTTAGGTTTCATTAATGCAAGCTTGGCATTATCCACACTTAAACTGTACTTGTATTGAGATCTGAATGTCGCAAACTAAGTGGCACACTGACATATGACAGTAGCAAAAAAAAAAAGCATCCAAGAAGGTACAGAGTTTGGACACTAACTATGCTGTCAGGAACCATTCCCAAGATGTAGACAAGTTTGATTTGGAACCCCAAAGACCTGCTCTACATGTTTTGGACATTTAGAAGGCAATCTTCATATTGGGAAGATTGATTCCCCCACCCTGTAGAACATTTGTCAGTGGCTTGGGCCTTACTGTGGTAAGCAGAAATCCACTGCAATCGGGATTAGTAACAGTACGGACAGAGGATGGTTGTTAAGGCCCCAACACTGACAGAGCTGTGTTCCATCGGGAAGCATTGAAAGGGAAATCCCTTCCAGACTGACTGTTGTGGACTCTGCATTGTTCGGGCCAACTATTAAGGTTGTTCTCGGACTTTTCATTTGGGTTTCTGTGCTTATAGCACCATTCAAATTGTTACAGAAATGTCTTTGGTGATGTAAAGACCATATCCCCTTTATTCTTATTGTTTTGGGTACGACTGTTTTCCCTGCACGTATGTCTGCGAACCATGTGTGTACAGTGCTGGAGGAGGCTAGAAGGGAGTTGGAGACGCAGGGACTGGAGTTACAGACAGGTGTGAGCGGCCATGTGGGCGCTGTGAATTGAACTGGGGCCCCTTGGCAGAGCTGCCAGAGCTTCTAACTGCCGAGCCATCTCTGCAGACCTTGATGGGTTCTTTTTTGATTGTTTGTAAGGTGCAACTACAAACATGAACCATAACGATGTCACAAATGAAAAATCCTCACCTGTGTCACGTTTTAGCCTGGATGTTGCAAAAGAGCACCAATTAAAGAGAAGACTAAAAGTTGTGCCTAGAAGATGAAATATTTCACAATAATTTATCAAGGGGTATTTTCTGCTTATTTTACCTTCCCACCTCACGGGCGCCGAGCTGACCCGACACCCAGCTCATTACCACAGGTTTGTGTTCCTCAGAGTTATTTGGAGAGACTCCAGTCTTCCCAATTGTATTTTGCTGATTTTTAAAAGTGACTATTTCTGAGTGAAAAAGATTTATGTGGGCCTCAGTATGGACTTTGCTGCAGAGTATGGTGCATATATTATTACACTGATTTACACTCATGACTAATATCTACTAATTAAGTAGCCAGGATGATTTTGCCAGTGTGCTTGTCATTTGTCTATTACATACATTTAATCGATATTAAAAAGCAATGTCCTTTTCTTAGTTTTTTTTTTTTTAATAATAGGGTAAAAGAGAACAAGAACGTTTTGGAGCATTTTGTGTTACATTCTTGAGGAACTGGTTCTGTCCTTCCAGATTGCGATTTCTGTAGCTACCGCAGGAGCTCATCTTCTGAATAATTGAGAAGTATCAGAAAGCAGGGCAACAAGTGATTTTCGGGATTAGGTTAAACCTCCCCCTAAGGCCTGTAGTGTTCATTCTGTGACTGGATCAGAATTCCCAACAGTTTTATTTTAACCGGCGGCAGTTGGCAGGTTGGCCTTTCTTCCTACACTGTTGTTTTCTAGGGAAATGGGCCCTTGGGTGAAGTATCTATAAGTTCCATGCATATGACTGCTACTGACATAGATGGAGTGTAGCATATAAACCAGTCTTCCCTGCGGAGGGCTGATAGTGTTTGTCATTCCATCAGACTTCTTGTTTACAGTCTCAGTGAGCACAAGTACAGATATTTTCCCCCATCAGTTTGCCTGTATTTCTTGTTATTCCCTTGTGAATTCATTTCTCATCCTGAGGTCACAGCTTTCATTTTACATTAGCGACTCACCATTTCAAATATTTATATATTCAGGTTATTGGCTGTCCAAGGGAAAATAGCGCATTGTACATATATATTTTTAACCTGCTGTATTTTATTTATTTGTTTATTTAGAGACAGCTCAGACAATGCTGTGTTCTTTTTGTAAGACTAGGAAAAGGGCATTAAAAATCATTCTACAGGTAAAATTTGGCCTGTTTAATGAATCTCATTTTAAAAAAATACTTTAAAGGGACATAATTAAAAACACTTTACCAGTAACACAATCCAAAGCGAGAAACTGTGAAGACCTGCATTGTGAGGATCAGTTTCCTAGTTCTACCCTGCACATGTAGAGACTAAGGAGATTTTAAAATGTACAACTACATTTATATTTCATCGCCACGGCACCAGGATCATATTAACACTTAATCAGTCTGTAAGCGCAGTGACCCTACTCATGTTGTCTGGGGATTGTGAAGTGAACCTCTCTTTTTGTCACTGCATACTATTCTATGCCTAGATGACATTAGTCATCTGCTGGTCCCCTATGGTGACCACTTGAATTGTTTCTAGTCTTTCACTCTGACTGTTTTATTTGTTACAGCTGCTTTGCATCTGAATGACAAGAACTGTAGGATGGACGCCAAATGAGTTTTTACAAACCTGGACTTTCTTTTAATGAACCAGACTATGAGTACTTCTTAAAGACTCCAAGAGACAGCACCAACACCTCTGCCCACTTATAAACTTAGGCATATGGAACCCGAGACATTTCTGCTCCTTCTCTCCATGGCTGGCCCAACTGCACACATTTTCTACTGAATGTGCATCAGGGTTGCTTCCAATTGAGTCCCTGCATTTGGAAACCATCTTTCTTGTCCAGAAAAGTACTTTTACAAACTGGCTCACTGCTAGTACATGTCTCTTTGAATTACCATTTCATTGTTTAAGAGCAGGTCCCCTCTAAGCATGAGAGGGGGAGTTCTTTATTCTTTTGCTAAATTGGTCAGCCAAAGAACAGCTTTTGGTGAATAAAAGATATTCTCATTTTAGCAAATGAAGGGAAGTTCTATTCCCTGCCGTCCAATGCAAAATGTTGTTATTCCTTAAAAATGTTCTAAGTCCTGGAAACCGTTCAGAACACACCACAGAACCCAGTTCCTCCCCACATTCAAAATGTTTACATTCTAAAAATGACAAGAGAGGGAAGGTTGGGAAGGTAGCTAGATCCGGAGCAGATGGGTGCATATGCCCTCTCTCCTCACCAACTGCGGTCCTATGGATGGCTCAACAGTTAATGTAGATTTCTCTTCACGGAGTTTTATAAGTAACTCTGCTGAGCACAGCCAAATGACTTGAAATGTGAGGATGCACCGCCTCTTTGCTGTGCCCTGCTGCTCAAGTGTTCTCAGCTTTGACAATTTATCGTGCTGGAAAATGTCTTCAGAATGTCAGTCACTTTAGCTCCATGCTTGCCATTTGCATGTGGCACACCTGCTGCTATGGTGGCTCGTGCTCTATTGTTATTTTCCGTGGGGGCGGGGAAGGTAAAATGTTCCATTTGCAGACTTGGAGTTTAGTTCCAGCGAAGTTTAGAAGAAGTTTCTCGGAGTCCAGCTGTTCCTCCGATATCAATGTGGCATACGGATGAGCACTGGCTGGGTATCTGGAGAAAAAAGGTGGAAACAGAAGTCCTGTCCTTAAGGGATTAGCGGTACAGAGGCAAACATCATCACATCAACTCACCAAGAAGTAAGGCGGAGCTGTCCATTTAACCCCAAATAATTAAAAAGACAGGTTAATACTGGAAAACAAGAACAAGAAGGAAAACCATAAACTGTGCCCTGTATCCCTCTTTACCCTTTGTCGTTCAGTGAGCACACAATATTTTGTTTCAATGAGTATGCAGTTACTTGTTTAATTAAAAATAATAAAATAATTTTATGTAACATTGTGTTGGCGGTAACCAGCTGTAATAAACTGTCTGTGTTCAAAGTAGATGAATGAATAAAGCATTTGTTACTTGACAGGAGGGAATCCAGAGGACAGTGTTTCCCTCCCTGAGGTCATTCAGCTGTATGCTATGCGTCTCTGCAGCACCCTGAGGTGCTCACGAGGCAAAATGGGAAAAGGAAAAGTTATTTCTAACCTCGGGTGTTTTTCATGCCTTTCAAAGTCTTCTAATATCAGGAAAGGTGAAACATGTACTTTTGATCCAGCCTCAACAGTTATTACCAACCTGGCTTATTCTTTCCCTATGATTTTGTTTTGAACTAGGATCTTCAAGCGCACATCATGTTTGGTAGTCTTTAAGCCAGCTGTTTTATCATCAAAGTAAAGCCACAAGACTTTTATCACATGTCAAATGCTAGCAGCTTTGTAGACTTTCTCATGAAGAACTATGTGCTCAATTTTCCTTAACCAGCTAAATGAAAATATTTCAGTCTATGATAGAGTGAATAAAAATGGTCCACATAGGGTCATATGTTTGAGTGCTTTGTCCCTAAGTTAGCTTGGGAAGGAATAGAGATCCGGTCTTGTTGGAGGAGGTGTGTTATGCTTTGAGGTTCCAATGCCCATGTATATCCCCACCTCCCTGTCTCCCTTTCCCTGTCTCTGTCTGCTTCCTGTTGTGGATCAGGATGTGAGCTCTCAGTTACTCCAGCAGTACTATGCATGCATCCCGCTGTGCTTCCTGCCAAGATGATGAGGGGCTCATCCTCTGAAAACAATAAGTAAGCACCCAACTAAATGTTTCTTTTTAAAACTAAGTTTCTTTACATATTGTGTCTTATCATAGCAATAGGACAGTAACTAAGACACAGTTCGTGCAATATTTTTGTTTGTTATATTTCTTGAAACATCTTTTAACCTATGAAAATCCCTTCTCATTCATAATTGTTGAAGAAACTAGTTTTTATTTTTTGAACGAATTCAGATGCCTTTGCACTGAAGAAGCAGGCCTATCTCTAGAAAGTAAACAGTCAGAATCTACGTGAGATCATGACTATTAGCTTCTCAGTTTGTGACCACTAACCAGCTGACTTTATTAATATAAACTTTCTTTGATGGCACTCTGACCACTTTTTTTACAATTTATATTAAACCTGAAAATAGGAGATTAAATGTAAATAATGTAAATGACAATTAAAAAATCTGTATTTCTACATTGTGTACAAGTCCATTATGACCTATATATGACCTCAACATGTCACTGCCCTCTGCCTCAATGGCTTGTCATGATGCTGTCCCCAGGACCCATCTGTATGTGTTAAAGAACTGTTGTACAATAAAAAAAATAATAAAAAAAAGAACTCTTGACACCAAAGTTTTTTTCAGTGTCGTAAATTTCTTTGTGGTAAGTGTATAATTATGATGTAAACATAGAAGAATACATATAAAGCAATTTTAGCATAGATAAATCTTTTTTTCAGAATAAGGAATTTAAAAAAAAAATCCCAAGTTAGTTACAAACAGCTTCAAAGAGTAGATAAATTTAGGACCAATGTAACGTGGTCCTAATGCTTTGATGTTCTTTCTGCACAGTGTAAGAGTTATGTCTTGAGAGCCTAAGGCCAGATTCCTCATTGGTTTGCTCAGTGTTTAAGCTTACAAAAGAAAATCAGAATATTATGAAGCATATATGTGGGGAAGAGAAAATTTTGGTCTAAACAAAGGGAGTGTGTTATGTGGGTTTTCTGAAAGAAGACAGCAAAATATACAACTTTGTGGAAAAGATAAGATCCAATGCCGGAGAAACTTATACATATATGCATATATTATACACATGTATATATGTCATGAGGATGAAGACTATAATTGCAAAATATATATAATTATATACTAGGGAATCTGGGAAATATATAGCTGATTTTTACTATTGTATAAATATTGTATATATTGAATATTACATGAATATTAAGTTATTTAATCATATAAATCATTTATAAACATATAGGTCATATAAATGATATAAACAGAGATAGGAACGTTATTCCCATCACCTTTTCATACAAAAATTGTCACATTTAGGATCACTAAAGAAGGAAACAGATTGGCAGACCTGAAAGGTTAGGAAACCCAACCTGTCAAGTGGTTGGATGAAACTCGTGGACACGAAGGCTTGCAATGTAGCCTACAAGGTGCATGCTCTATACGTGACTGGGAGGAGCTTGGTAACTGGTGAAAGGCATATGACCAGTGCTGTTCTACAGAAGCATCTGACCCACCTTTCAGTGCTCAAAATTGTCATCCCCACAAAGAGTAAATATCCCTGACTATTAGTGTTCACACAGTACTTTAGCTGGACAAAAACTGTAAGAGTTGTGTCTGAAGTTACCACCTCAGCGCGTTCTCTCACAGGGCTTTCAAAGGAAAAGATGTGAGTTTTAAGAACATTAGTGTTCTTCCTAGTTAATTTTACTAGTAGAAACTTCTTCACCTAAACACTAGACACAAATGCGTGCTTTGGATGCTCTCTCGTTTCTGCAGCTTCGGAGGGAACGCACACTTCTTCTTCCTACTGAACCAGTCGACAGGCTCCAACATCAGATTACAGTTTTCAGCTGCAGGACCTCGCTCACATCGGTCCACGCTCAGATCAAATAGATACTTAGTCTCTTGAGTTGACAACACTGAACCTTGACTTACCTGGGCTAGTTAGACGATGTGGACTTCAAATCTCAAAGGGCAATGCAGGCTTTGCACCTCTAACGGTGCATTGTACTGCCTTTTCTGAGAGCTAACTGTCTGGATTTAAAAAATAATGATTTATAAACTGTATCTTCAAAGAAATTATTTAATTTTTGTGAGCATATGTGATTGAGATGTTCGCACCACCAATCCACCAAGTGCTGGGGGCACAGACATGGGTGTTGTGGACTTAAACTCTGCTCCATATGTTTGTACAGTGACCACTTAAACACTGAGCTGTCTCCCAAACTCCAGTAAATTATGACTTATGTTAAAGGTTATCGGAGCTATCCTCCTTGATTTCGGCTGAAGAGCTTGAATTGCATGTCCATGCATCCATTCACTTTTATAGTTCTTTTAGAAATTTCCAGACTCTTTGAACATGACTTATGAATGGTGCCAAAATGAAGTTCCAAAGCTCAAAACACTGAAAAGTTAAAAGACATGTATAACATCCTAATATAAACAGAACTGTACCTTGCATTATGTATGTGCTACACATATTTCATGTAAATATAAATGAATATGTGACTAACATGTCTGCTTCATATGGTTCATTTTGTTACACATGAAAAAGGGGAATTTTCTTATCTGCATTTTTGCTTCCTGTTTCTCAGGGGTAATGAGCATCAATGAGTGCATGAAGATGATACTAAGAGGGAGAACCTAGGCAGTAAAAACACATTGGTAAAGTAGTGACCGGATGTGGAAAATTAACCGTATCAAGGGGAAGGGTGACATGCTATATGGAGAAAAATGTGATATTGGGATTTCAGGATCCACGTGGCTCACATGTCCTTTCTTTGCTAACATACTAGTTTTGTCTGTGATGTAGCTTTTCTCTCTAAAAGTAGTTTACAAAACTGCCTACAGGGCTGGGGATATGGATTCATGGTTAAAGTACTTGCTACATAATTAGCAGGTTTGAGGACTGGAGAGTTAAAATTCCCAGCCCCCAAGTACATGTCTGGTGTGCGTAGCAGCCTGCCTGTCATTCCAGTGCCCAGAAGATGGAGGTAGGGGATGCCTGGAGCAAACTGGCTAGCTAGACAAGCCTAATCATTGAGCTCTGGGTTTAATTGAGAGATCCTGTCTCAGTGAATAAGGTAGAGCTTGATTAAGACTCCTTATGGCAGCCACTGGCCTCTATATGTGTGTATACAGATCCCTTCCTTTCACACATACATGTGCCTGCACACATGTGAGCAATTAACCATTGGGTAATCTCTCCAGCTACTTTTTCTTAAAGTGTTTGCCTATGGGTCAGTCACTATGCATTTCTGTGTGTTACCATTGTGTGTTCTTAAAGATTTAAAAAAATAATTCTTTTCAGAGGCCTGTAGGACCTGTAGCTGAAGTGCATGCTATCTTTAGCAATAGGAACTTACTCCCCATATCTTGGGGGCAACCAAGGCCTATAGCAATTGGCTATGATGTTTTGGGAGTCTCTTGGAGAACAATTCGAAATGAGATTTCTCATGTATTGTGTTAGGATCATTGTTACGTAGTCACTGGCTTTTGGAGAGAAAATTGTCAGCTCAAATACAAAATTTAATTGGACTATATATGTATATTTATAAGCAGAATTATGTTACAGAAACTAACCTGGAAACATCCTCCCTAAGGACCATATTTCATGGTACCAGAGGATCCATGCAAGCTTGCAAAAGAGGAAATCAACAACTAGTTCTATACAGTTATGACCTCTATGAAACATAACAATGACCACCATGGCACAATAACCTTAAAGGTACGTAGCATTTATACCTTGGCAGTAACCAAAAACTCTCTAAATTAGACTTAATACTTGCTCAACAAGAAGGAAATCCTGTGAGGTGCTAGAAACCTCTTCAGCTATCCAGGACTAGTAAAGATATGGTTAATGGAGGAGAACCTACAACCATCATTTTACTGAACCAGAATCCCTAACTACATTCTAAATATCTGTTCTTATAACTACAGATAAATGTAGTTCTCAGCTATCATCAAGAAAACATCTCCTTGCAATAGACAGGGACCATCACAGAACAACACATCCAATTACAATACAGAATGGTTGAGCCACTCTCAATAGATACATCTCACTCCTAAGGCTCAGAGAGGACATGGAAATAGCAGGGAGTTTCCTGTGACATTGTCTTCTAGTAAAGTCAGAAGCTACACCTATAAGGCTTCAGGAACACAGAAACAGCAATAGATGTGCCAACGTAGACTGCGAAACCCTACAAAGCCTCAACCCTACACAAAGAACCACAGGCTACTGAGGACTGTTGAGTCTGGAAGCAATAGTCCTCCCCAGGGAAGAGCATACCAATTGGTGATCCAATAATGAATAGTCAGCCCTGAAAACATACACATTCTACATATGCATATATGTATATATGTAATATTATACAGAAGAAACAGGACATGTTTACATATTTAAGAATATACATGTATATACATAAAATATATATAACAGTAATTAATAAAAACAAAGCCTTAAATTTGAAAGAGAACAAGGAAGGGTATATGGAAATGTTTTAATGGAGAAGAGGGAACAAGAAAATGATGCATTTATATTGTTATTTACAAAACTATCCTAATGCTTATGGTTTTATATAATGACCTAATTAATCATTTATCATATTAATTGTACCCAAATGCCTGTATTTTCTATATATTTGGATGACTTCATCATTTTTAAACTGTAAAATGATCAGTATTTGTTTATTTCCATTTTGTATCTCACGAGTTTTGTGTAATCCTGTGAAACCTTTGGGAAAGCCATTCTAAAACACACCAAATGGTCAAGTATTTATTAAACGCAAACAGTAGTATGTTACTCCTACAATAAGGATTATATAAAAGAAGAAGTCATAAAAGAGTTGATTTTTACTTTTGTGAAACTTACAAGGTAGTTATGATTACACATGTGGAACAACTGTATTAAGAGGCATGGGCCAGTATGTGGCACATTTGATGTGTCGATTAGGAAGTGGTAATGACTTACTGCAGTGAGAGACTTATGAGACTTAGAACTGCCCACGGGGAAGTGGGGTTTTAGGCATGTCGATGAAGATGGGTGGGTGGACAGATAAGATACAGAATATTACAGATGAGGAGAATAAGGCTAAGCTTAAAACGAATAACAAAAGCAAGACTCAGACTGAAGTGAAAGATGCAACTCTTCCTACTTTAATACTCAATGTAAGTTTGACCCTTGCCATCCTTTATACGTCTCCATTATGTTGTTGTCCATAACCCATAGTTATGATATTATTCATAGTGTTCATGTACTACATTCTTCTGGTTCTTAATTCTTGTTAATGAAATAATTAATAATATGTTTTTTATTAATAGTTTCATGCATCTATCTTAGCCAAGTACTGGTCATATAGCTGTTTTTTGGGAAATGCTATGGTTACATATTGATGTAAGATGTTTTAAGAATGAAAATTAATCTCTAGTCTGAATTAGGAAAACTGAAAGCATTTTCTTTAAAATTAGGAATAAGACAAGGGTGTCCACTCTCTATGATCTTATTCAGCAGAGCGCTCAGGTGGTTCTCTCCCTTTTCCTCCTCACCTTCTTCTTGTTTTCTTTCTCTTCATCTTCCTGTTCTTCTTCCTCTTCCTTCTTTTTTATGGGACAGATATTTTATTTCACTTTTGTTTTTTTCTTTTTTAAATTACATCTTTATTACTTAAACCATTTTAAAATTTTAACTATATTTTTAGCATGTTCTTCCTGTCCCTCAAGTTCTCCCAGGCCCTCTTCTCCTCCCTACCTACCCAACTTCTAGTTATTTCTCAAGAGCTCAATTCAACAGCGACCACCAATCCAAAATATTCTCTCCTAAACCAAACCAACAAAAGTCCCATCGAATAGTAAAGAGCCCAAAAGAAGTCTCAAGAATCAGAGACATACTTATTCACACACTCAGGAGTCCTGTTTAAAACACAAAGAAGTGCTCAAGTATTCAACTAGAACAGTGAGGCAGGAGAAAGAAATAAAACAAAATACAAATAAGCAAGGAAGAAGTTTATATTTTTAGGTGACACCATTCTGTACTTCAAAGCCCTCCAGGACTCAGCAGAGAATTCCTCTCTGTATGCATTGTGGCTGCATACAAAAGCAGCATAGGAAAAGCTAAAGTGTTTTCATATACCACTAATAATCATGCTCAGAAAGAAATGAAGACATCGCAGCTGATTCAGAGGGCCTTGCTCTCCTTCATGTCCTCCATAGCCTGTCTTTCCCATGTTTCTGTCTCCTCTTCCTTGGGGTTCCCTGAGCTCTGAGAGGGATTTGTTAGATACAGTCTATTTAGTTCTCTATGTTTCAAGGTCTCTCTGTCTGCATAGTGTCTGGCTGTGGGTCTCTGTTTTAGTCTGCTGCAGCAGGAAGCCTCTCTGATGATGGCTGCATATAACACTGATTTACGAGTCTACTGTAATATTACCTAGAAACCATGTTACTGTTACCTGCTTTTAGAGTAGTAGTATTTGGTTTTACTCTAGGCTTCTGGGCTATGCTATCTACTCTCTGGTTCTTGGTCACCCAAGCAACATTTGTTATGGGTTACATCTTATGTGGGCCTTAAGTAAAATCCTGCATGAATTGAAGCTGTGTTTTATTATTGCCCTACCACATTTTTCAGGCCAAACAGATTGTATACCAAAGGTTTTGTGGCTGGCTTTGCATTTCTCTTTTGGTAGTCTGCAGAGTACCTTCCCTCACCAAAGACACTAGCATGTGAGGTGAAAACTGTCTGTGGGCAGCAGCTTGAACCATGTGCAATGAGTTGTCCTCAGCAATGGAGCTTTGCCAGCAGTTTTCAGAGAACAACGTATTGTCTTGGCAACAGCATGGGTTGTTTGGGGATTTCCATGGGACTGCTTTGGCTAACAACTCGATCGGATGGAACCCAGTTCTGGTATCAGAAGCTTCATTCATGAACTCACAGAGACTAAGGCAAAAAGCACAGAGCCAATAGGAGTCTAGAACAGGTCTTTTGTGTATAGCCTTCAGTTTAGTGTTTTTAGGGGATTCCTGAGTGTCTGAATGAGTAGGTCTATGATTCTTGTGCCTTTTCTTGGGGTTCTTTTTATTCTGTTTGTTTGCTTTGTCTAACTTCAATGTAATGATTTTTGTTTTAGTTAGAAAGAAAGAAAGAAAAAAAGGAAGGAAGGAAGAGTAAGGAAAGGATAAAAGAAAAAAACCTGTTCTCATCAGCCTCAATTTCCACCTGTTAATACTATGAAGCCATCAAAAGTATTAATTTCATATATTTATACACATACCCCCACAGAAAAATTAAGAAAATAACCTTATTTAAAATAACCCCCAAATCCATGACTCCAGATACATATGCAGCAGAGGATGGCCTTGTCTGACAGCAATGGCAGGGGAGGCTCTTGGTCTCGTGGAGGTTTGATGCCCCAGTGTAAGGGGATGCTGCAGCAGTGGGCAGGAGTGGCTGGGTGGGTGAGGGAGCACCTTCACAGAGGCAAAGAGGAGGGGCAGAGGGCAGATGAGATGGGGGGTTGTGGAGGGTAACCAAGAAGGGGGATATCATTTGAGATGTAAATGAATAAAATGATTAATAAGAAAAATTAGAAAAAAAATAGCCCCCAACATGCGTAAGAACAGTCAACAATGGAGGTGAAGGACGTTTATTGCGAAAATTATTTAACACTGTATAAAGAAATAAAAAACACAAGAAGATGGAAATATTTCCCACAGTTATGGATTAAAGAAATTAATATTGTAGAAATCGCCTATTGAGTGACCTTTCTCGGGCAACCATGAATAATGCTTATTTACTCCAAAAAACAGACCTACTTAGTTTAACAAACCAGTGAGTTTATTGGGGCTTGTTAATAAAGTGTGAAGAGTTATTTAGAGGAACTCAAAGAACTTCTCAGAAATGGCTAACAACTTATGAAAGCCACATTTAGCCCTGGGGATCTCCACATGACTTTAAGGCATCTGTACCTATCTGAACATTTCCTTTATTCTCTCCAGCGTTTGTTACTGTTTATACAGCACTGGGGATGAGCCTTGTGGATCTTGTGTATTTCAGGAATCCCTGAGACTTGTGAATTGTTTACTTCTTGAATATTACGTAGTCAATTTTATTTCCCAAGTCTTAATGGGATCTCTTTCCAGGACTGAAGGTCTTGTTTGAATGGCATCTTTATCCAACATGACAATATTACTGAAAGTCATCTACAGGTCAAACAATTTGGAATAAACCAATTGTATCCCTGGGGAAACAATCTTAAAATTTACAAGGATGCACAAAAGATTCTAAAATAATCTAATTCTGAGCAGAAGCAGCAAATCTGGAGGTATCAAAATACTTGATTTCAAATTATACTTGGGTGCAATATTGACAGAAATAACACAGTATTGATACAAAAGTAAAACATGCAGACTCACCAGTAGAACAAAAGACCCCAAAATATCCACTCCAGAGTTACAACCACCTAATATTTTGACAAAGGTGCCACCCCTGCCACTGACTTTTTAAAATGGTTCTGAAAAAAGCAGATTTTTAGCTCTTACTTTGTGCTAAAACAATTCAAATATGTCATAGCCCTTAATCTGAGACACTCAGATTTCTACTTAATAGAGATGATGTGGGGAAAGTATGTGAAGATATTGGCACAGGCAGTAACTCAGTAAGTAAGAGCAAGAACTGACTAACAGAATCCCATCAAATGCAAGAACTACATAGCGAAGAAAGCAGCAAGGAAGAGACGCTCATAGATGGAGACAGTTTTTACCAGCTTTTCAGCCATTGATTAGGGGATCAATGATAGGAGCATATAAGATATTAAAAAGTTGGGGAGCTGAACTTATATAGAGGTTGCTGAACTGGTCACCGTAGAAGCGTAGAGGTACTGCTAGCTTCACAGCCGGGGAGCTTTCAACTTCGCCCTCCTGTGGCAGCCGATCTCCCCACAACTCCCGACCCCGTGAGAGAGAGACCCAACCTCCTGGTCAGGTGGGCACTCCTGAGGCTGCAGAGCGGAAGAGACCACCAACAATGCCCACCCCTGCCCACATCCTTGGCCCAAGAGGAAACTGTATAAGGCCTCTGGGCTCCCGTGGGGGAGGGCTCAGGAGCGGCAGGACCCCTGCCTGAGACACCACAGGAACCTGAAGGAAACAGACCGGATAAACAGTTCTCTGCACCCAAATCCCATGGAAGGGAGAGCTAAACCTTCAGAGAGGCAGACAAGCCTGGGAAACCAGAAGAGACTGCTCTCTGCACACACATCTCGGACGCCAGAGGAAAAAGCCAAAGACCATCTGGAACCCTGGTGCACTGAAGCTCCCGGAAGGGGCTGCACAGGTCTTCCTGGTTGCTGCCGCTGCAGAGAGCCCGTGGGCAGCACCCCACGAGCGAACTTGAGCCTCGGGACCACAGGTAAGACCAACTTTTCTGCTGCAAGAAAGCTGCCTGGTGAACTCAAGACACAGGCCCACAAGAACAGCTGAAGACCTGTAGAGAGGAAAAACTACACGCCCGAAAGCAGAACACTCTGTCCCCATAACTGACTGAAAGAGAGGAAAACAGGTCTACAGCACTCCTGACACACAGGCTTATAGGACAGTCTAGCCACTGTCAGAAATAGCAGAACAAAGTAACACTAGAGATAATCTGATGGCGAGAGGCAAGCGCAGGAACCTAAGCAACAGAAACCAAGACTACATGGCATCATCAGAGCCCAATTCTCCCACCAAAACAAACATGGAATATCCAAACACACCAGAAAAGCAAGATCTAGTTTCAAAATCATATTTGATCATGATGCTGGAGGACTTCAAGGAAGACGTGAAGAACTCCCTTAGGGAAACACAGGAAAACATTAATAAACAAGTAGAAGCCTACAGAGAGGAATCGCAAAAATCCCTGAAAGAATCGCAAAAATCCCTGAAAGAATCGCAAATATCCCTGAAAGAATTCCAGGAAAACACAATCAAACAGTTGAAGGAATTAAAAATGGAAATAGAAGCAATCAAGAAAGAACACATGGAAACAACCCTGGATATAGAAAACCAAAAGAAGAGACAAGGAGCTGTAGATACAAGCTTCACCAACAGAATACAAGAGATGGAAGAGAGAATCTCAGGAGCAGAAGATTCCATAGAAATCATTGACTCAACTGTCAAAGATAATGTAAAGGGGAAAAAGCTACTGGTCCAAAACATACAGGAAATCCAGGACTCAATGAGAAGATCAAACCTAAGGATAATAGGTATAGAAGAGAGTGAAGACTCCCAGCTCAAAGGACCAGTAAATATCTTCAACAAAATCATAGAAGAAAACTTCCCTAACCTAAAGAAAGAGATGCCCATAAACATACAAGAAGCCTACAGAACTCCAAATAGATTGGACCAGAAAAGAAACACCTCCCGTCACATAATAGTCAAAACACCAAATGCACAAAATAAAGAAAGAATATTAAAAGCAGTAAGGGAAAAAGGTCAAGTAACATATAAAGGCAGACCTATCAGAATCACACCAGACTTTTCGACAGAAACTATGAAGGCCAGAAGATCCTGGACTGATGTCATACAGACCCTAAGAGAACACAAATGCCAGTCCAGGTTACTGTATCCTGCAAAACTCTCAATTAACATAGATGGAGAAACCAAGATATTCCATGACAAAACCAAATTTACACAATATCTTTCTACAAATCCAGCACTACAAAGGATAATAAATGGTAAAGCCCAACATAAGGAGGCAAGCTATACCCTAGAAGAAGCAAGAAACTAATCGTCTTGGCAACAAAACAAAGAGAGTGAAAGCACACAAACATAAATCACATCCAAATATGAATATAACGGGAAGCAATAATCACTATTCCTTAATATCTCTCAACATCAATGGCCTCAACTCCCCAATAAAAAGAAATAGATTAACAAACTGGATACGCAACGAGGACCCTGCATTCTGCTGCCTACAGGAAACACACCTCAGAGACAAAGACAGACACTACCTCAGAGTGAAAGGCTGGAAAACAACTTTCCAAGCAAATGGTCAGAAGAAGCAAGCTGGAGTAGCCATTCTAATATCAAATATAATCAATTTTCAATTAAAAGTCATCAAAAGAGATAAGGAAGGACACTTCATATTCATCAAAGGAAAAATCCACCAAGATGAACTCTCAATCCTAAATATCTATGCCCCAAATACAAGGGCACCTACATACGTAAAAGAAACCTTACTAAAGCTCAAAACACACATTGCACCTCACACAATAATAGTAGGAGATTTCAACACCCCACTCTCATCAATGGACAGATCATGGAAACAGAAATTAAACAGTGGTGTCGACAGACTAAGAGAAGTCATGAGCCAAATGGACTTAACGGATATTTATAGAACATTCTATCCTAAAGCAAAAGGATATACCTTCTTCTCAGCTCCTCATGGTACTTTCTCCAAAATTGACCATATAATTGGTCAAAAAACGGGCCTCAACAGGTACAGAAAGATAGAAATAATCCCATGCGTGCTATCGGACCACCACGGCCTAAAACTGGTCTTCAATAACAATAAGGGAAGAATGCCCACATATAGGTGGAAATTGAACAATGCTCTACTCAATGATAACCTGGTCAAGGAAGAAATAAAGAAAGAAATTAAAAACTTTTTAGAATTTAATGAAAATGAAGGTACAACATACCCAAACTTATGGGACACAATGAAAGCTGTGCTAAGAGGAAAACTCATAGCGCTGAGTGCCTGCAGAAAGAAACAGGAAAGAGCATATGTCAGCAGCTTGACAGCACACCTAAAAGCTCTAGAACAAAAAGAAGCAAATACACCCAGGAGGAGTAGAAGGTAGGAAATAATGAAACTCAGAGCTGAAATCAACCAAGTAGAAACAAAAAGGACCATAGAAAGAATCAACAGAACCAAAAGTTGGTTCCTTGAGAAAATCAACAAGATAGATAAACCCTTAGCCAGACTAACGAGAGGACACAGAGAGTGCGTCCAAATTAACAAAATCAGAAATGAAAAGGGAGACATAACTACAGATTCAGAGGAAATTCAAAAAATCATCAGATCTTACTATAAAAACCTATATTCAACAAAACTTGAAAATCTGCAGGAAATGGACAATTTCCTAGACAGATACCAGGTATCGAAGTTAAATCAGGAACAGATAAACCAGTTAAACAACCCCATAACTCCTAAGGAAATAGAAGCAGTCATTAAAGGTCTCCCAACCAAAAAGAGCCCAGGTCCAGACGGGTTTAGTGCAGAATTCTATCAAACTTTCATAGAAGACCTCATCCAATATTATCCAAACTATTCCACAAAATTGAAACAGATGGATCACTACCGAATACCTTCTACGAAGCCACAATTATTCTTATACCTAAACCACACAAAGACACAACAAAGAAAGAGAACTTCAGACCAATTTCCCTTATGAATATCGACGGAAAAATACTCAATAAAATTCTGGCAAACAGAATTCAAGAGCACATCAAAACAATCATCCACCATGATCAAGTAGGCTTCATCCCAGGCATGCAGGGATGGTTTAATATACGGAAAACCATCAACGTGATCCATTATATAAACAAACTGAAAGAACAGAACCACATGATCATTTCATTAGATGCTGAGAAAGCATTTGACAAAATTCAACACCCCTTCATGATAAAATTCCTGGAAAGAATAGGAATTCAAGGCCCATACCTAAACATAGTAAAAGCCATATACAGTAAACCAGTTGCTAACATTAAAATAAATGGAGAGAAACTTGAAGCAATCCCACTAAAATCAGGGACTAGACAAGGCTGCCCACTCTCTCCCTACTTATTGAATATAGTTCTTGCAGTTCTAGCCAGAGCAATCAGACAACAAAAGGAGATCAAGGGGATACAGATCGGAAAAGAAGAGGTCAAAATATCACTATTTGCAGATGATATGATAGTATATTTAAGTGATCCCAAAAGTTCCACCAGAGAACTACTAAAGCTGATAAACAACTTCAGCAAAGTGGCTGGGTATAAAATTAACTCAAATAAATCATTTGCCTTCCTCTATACAAAAGAGAAACAAGCCGAGAAAGAAATTAGGGAAACGACACCCTTCATAATAGACCCAAATAATATAAAGTACCTCGGTGTGACTTTAACCAAGCAAGTAAAAGATCTGTACAATAAGAACTTCAAGACACTGAGGAAAGAAATTAAAGAAGACCTCAGAAGATGGAAAGATCTCCCATGCTCATGGATTGGCAGGATTAATATAGTAAAAATGGCCATTTTACCAAACGCAATCTACAGATTCAATTCAATCCCCATCAAAATACCAATCCAATTCTTCAAAGAGTTAGACAGAACAATTTGAAAATTCATCTGGAATAACAAAAAACCCAGGATAGCTAAAGCTATCCTCAACAATAAAAGGACTTCAGGGGGAATCACTATCCCTGAACTCAAGCAGTATTACAGAGCAATAGTGATAAAAACTGCATGGTATTGGTACAGAGACAGACAGATAGACCAATGGAATAGAATTGAAGACCCAGAAATGAACCCACACACCTATGGTCACTTGATTTTTGACAAAGGAGCCAAAACCATCCAATGGAAAAAAGATAGCATTTTCAGCAAATGGTGCTGGTTCAACTGGAGGGCAACATGTAGAAGAATGCAGATCGATCCATGCTTATCACCCTGTACAAAGCTTAAGTCCAAGTGGATCAAGGACCTCCACATCAAACCAGACACACTCAAACTAATAGAAGAAAATCCAGGGAAGCATCTGGGACACATGGGCACTGGAAAAAAAATTCCTGAACAAAACACCAATGGCTTACGCTCTAAGATCAAGAATCGACAAATGGGATCTCATAAAACTGCAAAGCTTCTGTAAGGCAAAGGACACTGTGGTTAGGACAAAACGGCAACCAACAGATTGGGAAAAGATCTTTACCAATCCTACAACAGATAGAGGCCTTATATCCAAAATATACAAAGAACTCAAGAAGTTAGACCGCAGGGAGACAAATAACCCTATTAAAAAATGGGGTTCAGAGCTAAACAGCTGAGGAATGCCGAATGGCTGAGAAACACCTAAAGAAATGTTCAACATCTTTAGTCATAAGGGAAATGCAAATCAAAACAACCCTGAGATTTCACCTCACACCAGTGAGAATGGCTAAGATCAAAAACTCAGGTGACAGGAGATGCTGGCGAGGATGCAGAGAAAGAGGAACACTCCTCCATTGTTGGTGGGATTGCAGACTGGTACAACCATTCTGGAAATCAGTCTGGAGGTTCCTCAGAAAATTGGACATTGAACTGCCTGAGGATCCAGCTATACCTCTCTTGGGCATATACCCAAAAGATGCCTCAACATATAAAAGAGACACGTGCTCCACTATGTTCATCGCAGCCTTATTTATAATAGCCAGAAACTGGAAAGAACCCAGATGCCCTTCAACAGAGGAATGGATACAGAAAATGTGGTACATCTACACAATGGAATATTACTCAGCTATCAAAAACAACGAGTTTATGAAATTCGTAGACAAATGGTTGGAACTGGAAAATATCATCCTGAGTGAGCTAACCCAATCACAGAAAGACATACATGGCATGCACTCATTGATAAGTGGCTATTAGCCCAAATGCTTGAATTACCCTAGATCCCTAGAACAAATGAAACTCAAGGCGGATGATCAAAATGTGAATGCTTCACTCCTTCTTTAAATGAGGAAAAAGAATACCCTTGGCAGGGAAGGGAGAGGCAAAGATTAAAACAGAGACTGAAGGAACACCCATTCAGAGCCTGCCCCACATGTGGCCCATACATATACAGCCACCCAATTAGACAAGATGGATGAAGCAAAGAAGTGCAGATCGACAGGAGCCGGATGTAGATCGCTCCTGAGAGACACAGCCAGAATACAGCAAATACAGAGGTGAATGCCAGCAGCAAACCACTGAACTGAGAATAGGTCCCCCATTGAAGGAACCAGAGAAAGAACTGGAAGAGCTTGAAGGGGCTCGAGACCCCAAAAGTACAACAATGTCAAGCAACCAGAGCTTCCAGGGACTAATCCACTACCTAAAGACTATACATGGAGTGACCCTGGACTCTGACCCCATAGGTAGCAATGAATATCCTAGTAAGAGCACCAGTGGAAGGGGAAGCCCTGGGTCCTGCTAAGACTGAACCCCCAGTGAACTAGACTGTTGGGGGGAGGGCGGCAATGGGGGGAGGGTTGGGAGGGAAACAACCATAAGGAAGGGGAGCGGGGAGGGGGATGTTTGCCGGGAAACCGGGAAAGGGAGTAACACTCGAAATGTATATAAGAAATACTCAAGTTAATAAAAAAAAAGATATTAAAAAGTTTACCATCAGAAAAATAAATGATCTAATAAATAAGTGACAAATAAATTAGATAATTTTCAAAACCTCAGTAGGAAATGAATGCATGAAAAGCATCTAACAGCTTTAGACATGGGGATAATGGAAACCAAATCTACACTGAAATTCCGTCCGTCCCAGGTGAGAGTTACTATCTTGAGGCAAATGAACAGCAACAATCTCGATGAGGCTGTGGCATAGATGGGCATGGAAGTGGGTGGGGGGGATACAGTGTTTGGAGGTAGGGGTAGGAAGTAGGAGAGTGAAGGATGGGACAGAACTTTACACATGTTTACATTCCTGATATGGCAATGTAATTAGAGAAGCTACTTCAGAAATCAATACGGAGGTTCCTTGAAACTAAAAATTGAACTATGAAATGATCCACATATAGTGACTCTGTATATATTAGAAGAAATGAGTATTATCACACAATAAAGATGGTTGAATATCCTTGTTTACTGTGGTATTATTCACAATAGCTGTTATACAATCAGCCTAGGAGCCCAGCAATGAAAGAATGAATAAAAATTGTGTCATATATAGAGGTGCATAAATAAAATTATATATATATGTGTATATATATGTATACACACACACACACTTGCACACACGCACACACACACATACACACACACCCCTGGCATTTTGATCAATATCATGACCAAAGGAAACTTGGGGAAGAAAAGGTTTATTTCATATTACAGCTCTCAGGTCATAAACTCTAACATTGAGGGAAGTCACAGTAGGGACTTTAAGAAAGAACATGAAGGGAAAGTGAAGCAGAGGCCATCAAGGCATGCTGCTTACTGGCTTGCTCCTTTTGCCTTGTTCAATTTGCTTTGTTATGCAACCCAGAGCTACCTGCTCAGGGATGGCACTGTCTACAGTGGGATGGGTCCTTCCACATCAGACGTCAATCAGGAATATGCTCTGCAGGTCTAGTAAGGCTACTCTCATAGAGACATTTTCTCAACGGAGGCTCCTTCTCAGATGAACCAACTTGTGTCAAGTTAACAACAACAGAAAACTAACCAGCACAATGGATGACTGCTATTTACTGACTTGCTCCCCATGCCTTACTCACATTGGATTTTAAAGACAACGCAGCATTACCTGGCCCAGGGATGTCATTGTCTACAGTGGACTAGGTCTTCCCACATTAGATGATCCTGTCTTGTGTCAAGTTGACAGAAACTAAACAGCTCAACACACACACACACACACACACACACACACACACACACACACACACAGAGGGGGGGAGGGGAGAGGGATTAATAGAGAGAGGGAGAGAAAGACTGAGGCAGAGAGACAGAGAGAGAGAGACAGAGACAGAGACAGAGAGAACAAAATCATGTTATTTGTAGGGAAGTGATTGATGATGAGCACATTATGAAAATAAGCAGGGCTCAGAAAGACAAAGCCAATATGTTTTCTGTCATGAGGAAGATCTAGAGAGTGAAAAGTTAAAGAAAGCAGAAGAATGATTACTTGAGGAGTAAGAGGGCAGGGGAGAGGAGGGACCAATGGAAGATAATGATGGGATAATACAATCAGAGTATGTGAAATGCATGCATGAAAATGTTAACATGAAACTCATAACATGGTCACAAATGATATATGCTGTTGTTATAAAATATAAAAATAAAAAAAGTACGGTTGTCTTTTACCCACTAGGTCCAGCACCGTGGTGCCCCAAGATATCTGCTAGATACCTTGGCGGAAACACATCCTAGCTCCACGGCAGCCCAGACCAGTCACCCCACACTGTTACACTTAAATCTACACATTAAAGAACACACAACACAATAATCTTTGACCCAATTGATAAGATATAATTGCCCACTTAAACATACAAAGCTTGGTACCATCCATCCCTTGAACATTAATAACAACTTGTAAATATACAGAGCAGAATTTTAATATCATAGGCCATGGCTTCTCACCCTCTCCTCTGTCCTGTCTCTTCCTCTCTCCTCTAGTCTCCTCCTCTTCCTTCAAACTTCTCTCCTGCCCATCCTTCCTTCTCCTCCAATGACAGGCCTCCTTCTAATCCTGTACCTGCCCTTCACCTGTACTTTACAAATTCAATGGGGAGGTTCTGGTGAAGTCACCTGATTCCTGAGTAGTGACCAGGCAGCTGTCCTTGGGGCAGTGGAATTAGCATCAAAATACAGATAACTTCAGGGCAAACCACATCAGTATGCTAGTAAAATATTACCTGGGTTGCTCTTTTATATAATCAGGCTGGTATGGGAAGGAAAGAACACGTCCAGACATAATGAGGTATAGATAATGAAAAACATAATCAGCATATGTTACCATTCCAGCAATTAAAAGAAGGTGTTGAGATGATTTTTTTTCCTCTGTGAACAAGAGGCCAGAAGACATTCTGACATAGCAGACACAGTATGCCCATGAGGATCCCAGTTGGAGAGGTGGCCCTGGTGATAGGAGGCTGTGGGAACTTTCCCTGTGGCTAACTCTGAGTTTTGTGGCCAGATCCTTGATATTGTGGCAAACTGGTGGGTATCTTCACTTACAAAGCTATCCAATGCTAGCTCTCCTTGTGACAAGTCATGAAATCAAGTTTGTTTTGATTGGTTTATATGTCTTTTGGATAGTCTGTGAATCACATGGATTCATTTCCAACACAACAGCCACATGGGCCATAGCTAAGAAATTCTTCCCCTGAGACCAACTTCACTAAGTACTGGCATGGGCAAGAAGTGCTCCTGGAGTGAAGACATTTCAAAGACATTTTAATACAGTGGCACCACGCAGAGTGCATTAATCTTTCCTGTGATTTCCTCTTATTGTAACAGAGGAAAAGGCTTCTTATGTGTGAACCTCGTTAAATCAATCATCTTGGGGATTCAGACGCGCAGTGTGATAAAAGCAACAACTTCTCTACCTTTAGGCAATTTCCCATATCTTTTGGAAGTTAGAATTTGGGGAAATAAGTTCTCTGATAGATTTATGAGTTAGCTTCAAATGTAATATTTGAATTTCACTTTATTAGTCAGAAGAAATGAAAAGCCCTAAGTAGCCAATGAAAGGCTTCCCTTTCAGATTGAGTGTTTATTGTTTTCATGGCTACTTGGATGCTGTATCTTTAAGCTACGACTAAACTGATGGAACAGAACACAAAATGTATTAATTTGGAGCAAGAACTTCTTTCTACTGTTGCTTACATATTTACAGTCACCTGCAATTTTTACTTAAAAAAGTGCTTTTATCTAAAGCAGTTTTTATCAAAAATAAAACATGAGAAAACTGTTTAAGACTGAACATCCATAGGGATATATATTTTGCCCAAATTTAATGCCTTACTGTTTGTTTACAGATAAGTGCTTTGGAAAGAAGCAATGGCTTCCAGAGTATTTTGAGTTCAGAATTGATTAGAGCCAGGCTCTGATCAGACCCCAGGAGGTAAAAGAACCTCACAGGGGCAGCATTGTGGGAGACATAGCTTTGGTGACAGAGAGAGACTGGCCAGAGCAAATGCCAGACTGAGACTCTTTCTGAAGCTAGTTTCTGCTGCTGTATCAGTGGAAGATATTGACATGCGATATTAAGTTTGATGTGCTTTTATAACATGCATCTAGTTACTTGGCTATTGGAGCAGATTCAGTCAGTTCACGAGGACAGGGATATGAGGTGGTCAATAGCCAAAAAGGAGTTCACTCTTGCCACTGTTGGTGGATCTACACGTAAAGCATCTTGTAGTTACTGAGGTTAAACGTTGTATTGTTAGAGCTCCAGTGAACTCTGCTTAAACAAAGTATATTTGTCCCAGGAAAATGGAGATTGGACCTATAGACAAAGAGGGGAAACTCTCACTCCAGAAGTCAATATCATATTTTACACTGCTTTCCCATGGTTTCTGCTTTGATATTTCTGAAAGACATTAGCACTATCAGAGTTACTGATATCATAGTTCCTTGCTAACTTTCTCTAAGTGTACCACACTTCCTTAATTAATGCTATTCCAATTTTATTTTGTACTTACCTTGCAGTAGTAATGCAGTATCTTAGTTACTCTCCAACTAATGTAATGAAATACCCTGACAAAGGAAACATATCAAAGGAGGCACTTCATTGTGGGCTTGCTTACATTTTCATGATGGGGAGCTTGGGTGCAGGTAGGCATGGTCTGGAACAGTTGCTGTTTATGTTGTAGGCAAAGAGACTGGGCCTGATGAAGCTTTTAAACATCAGGCCACACCTCTGAATCCTTCCTAAATAGTTCCACTAGATAGGGAGCAAGCATTCAAACATTTAAGCTAATGAGACAGAAACGAGAGTTATTAAAAACAAAAGAACTATTCCATTGCTATATAATACATGCCTATCTACTATTAGGAAACTGAAAATAACAAGCAAAAATATTTCATAAGAAAGATCATTATTTGTTTATATGTATATGCATATACATTTATATACATATGAAATGTTTTACAGGACATTATATTCTGAAGAGTGTAGGGTCATTAATAAAGTTACAATTGTGTTATATATTACATGCTAAAGTTCTGTAGTATTTGGGCAGGTGTCAGACAAATTTTGTTTTAGGTACTGTAGTGGCTATTCCTGGTTGTCAACTTGTCTGTATCTAGAATGAACTGCAATCTAGAATTGGAAGACTCACCTTTGATCCTGATCTTGAGGCTGGGAGATACAAGTTTCTGACATGGATCTTTGTATGGAGATCTTGAGGCAAAGTGTCTATGAATCCAGGAGCCTAAGGCAAGGAGATCTCTGAGTTCAAGGTCATCTGGGACAAAGCAAGTCCCAGATCCAGGTGTGGTGGTACATACCTTTAATCTGGGACACCCTGTCAGCTGGGGACCTACATAAGGACATGGGAAGAAGGCAGAGTCTCTCTTTTTGGCCTGCTTGTCTTGTGGGACTAAGCCACTGCTAGATCCTTGGACTTCCATTCACAGCTGCTGCTGATCATTGTTGGGGAGTTGAACTACAGACTGTAAGTCATCAACAAATGCCCTTAGTATATAGAGACTACCCTTAAAGTTCTGTGGCTCTAGAGAGCCCTGACTAATACAGATACCTACTGTATTAGATACCTACCCCAAAGCCTTGAAAAGTAGAACATAGAGCATTTGTCCATGATTCAAATATTACATGGTGACCCAGTTCCAGAACTCCCAGAGGAAGCTCGACTCTCAGGAGCTCTAACATGCCCAGGATCAGAGGTGAGGACACTACAACAACTACATAACACTCGGAGTGACTGGGTCCCTGAGGATCCAGAGATGCAGAAACCCACACCCAACCAGTGGCATGGGTTCTTTCCAGTCTGAACCCGGACCCAGAGAAGAACTGGGGTGCTGGCTCTGCATCCACTCTTACAACACATAGAGGGAGCCGGACTACCAGGTGCTCTGAAATTCTCAGGATCACAGGATACCAGGAAGCTCAACTCCCAGCAGATCAGACACACCCAGGAGCACTGGAGCTCTGATATACTCAAGAATACAGTTGAAACCACAACATCTTTCCCAATATCCAGCATAATTGGGAACCCAACATGGACCAGAAAAACACAAACCCCAACCCAACCATAGGTATGGGCTTCCTTCCAGCTTGTACCTACGCCCAGAGCAAACCCAGAGCTCTGGCTTCCCACCTACTCCTGCAACACCCTGAGAAAGCTTGACTCCCAGGGAGCTCTGACACACCCAGGATCTCAGGATCACAGGATCCCAGAATCACTGAGACAGCTGGACTCTGAGGAGTTCCCACACAACCAGGATCACATGAGGGACAGGCTCCAGTCAGAGACATCAAGGATAGATAGCACTAGGGATAACCAGATGACAAGAGGCAAGTGCAAGAACATAAGCAACAGAAACCAAGGCTACTTGGCAGCATCAGAACCTAAGCCTCTTACTACAGCAAGTCCTGGATGCCTCATCATACCAGAAAATCAAGATTCAGATTTGAAACCACATCTCATGATGATGATAGAGGACTTTAGAAGGATATAAATAACTCCCTTAAAGAAATACAGGAAAACACAAGTAAACAGGTAGAAACCCTTAAAGAGGAAACAAAAAAAAATCCCTTAAAGAATTACAGGAAAACACAACCAAACAGGTGAAGAAATAGAACAAAACCATCCAGTATCTAAAACTAGAAATAGAAACAATAAAGAAATCACAAAGAGAGATAACCCTGGAGATAAAAAACAAACTATGAAAGAGATCAGGAGTTATAGATGCAAGCTACAGAATACAAGAGATAGAAGAGAGAAGCTCAGGTGCAGAAGATACCATAGAAAACATTGACACAACTGACAAAGAAAATGCAAAATGCAAAAACCTCCTAATCCAAAACATCTAGGAAATTCAGGACACAATGAGAAGACCAAACCTAAGGATAATAGGTATAGAAGAGAACCAAGATTACCAACTTAAAGGGCCAGTAAATATCTTCAACAAAATTATAGAAGAAAACTTCCCTAACCTAAAGAAAGAAATGTCCTTGAATATACAAGAAGCCTACAGAACTCCAAATAGTTTGGACCAGAAAATAGACTCCTCCCATCACATAATCCTCAAAACACCAAATGCAAAAAACAAAGAATATTAAAAGCAGTAAGGGGGAAAGGTCAAGTAACAAACAAAGGCAGAACTATAAGAATTATACCAGACTTTTAAATAAAAACTATGAAAGCTAGAAGGTCTTGGCCAGATGTCATACAGACAATAAGAGAACACAAATGCTAGCGAAGGCTATTATATACAGCAAAATTCTCAATTAACATAGATGGAGAAACCAAAATATTCCATGACAAAATCAAATTTACACAATATTTTCCCACAAATCCAGCCCTATAAAGGATAATAAATGGAAAACCCCAACCCAAGGAGGGAAACTATACTGTAGGAAAAGGAAGAAAGTAATCTTCTTTCAACAAACCCCAAAAAAGAAAGCCACACAAACAATTCTACCTCTAACAACAAAAATAACAGGAAGCAACAATCACTTTTCTTTAATATCTCTTAACATCAATGGACTCAATTCCCCAATAAAAAGACACAGACTAACAGACTGTATACTAAAAGAGTATTTTGCTGCATACAGGAAACGCACCTCAATGACAAAGACAGACACTACCTCAGAGTGAAAGGATGGAAAACAATTTTCCAAGCAAATGGTCCCAAGAAACAAGCTGGAGTAATCATTCCAATGTCGAATAAAATTGACTTTTAACCAAAAGTTATCAAAAAAGATAAGGAAGAAAACTTCATACCCATCAAAGGAAAAATCCACCAAGATGAACCCTCAATTCTGAACATCTAAACTCCAAATGCAAGGGTACCCACATTAATAAAGCTCAAAGCACATATTACACCTCACACAACAATAGTGGGAGACTTCAAAACCCCACTCTGACCAATGGACAGATCATGGAAACAGAAATTAAACAAAGATACAGTGAAACTAACAGAAGTTATGAACCAAATGGACTTAACAGATATCTATAGAACATTTCACCCTAAAACAAAAGAATATACCTTCTTCTCAGCACCTCATGGTACCTTCTTCAAAAGTGACACATAATCAGTCACAAAACAGGCCTCAACAGATACAAGAAGATAGAAATAATCCTATGCATCCTATCAGATCACCAAGGACTAAGGCTGGACTTCAATTACAACAAAAATGACAAAGCCCACATACACATAAGAGCTGAACAATCCTCTACTTAGTGATAACTTGGTAAAGGAAGAAATAAAGAAATTAAAGCCTTTTTAGAATTTTAATGAAAACATTTGGCACAACATACCAAAACTTATGGGACACAATGAAAACACTGTAAGAGGAAAACTCAGAGCTCTGAGTGCCTCCAAAAAGAAACTGGAGAGAGCATACACTAGCAGTTTGACAGCACATCTGAAGGCTCTAGAACAATGAAGCAAATACACCCAAGAGGAGTAGAAGGCAGGAAGTAATCAATCCCAGGGCTGAAATCAACCAAGTAGAAATAAAAAGAACTATACAACGAATCAACAAAACCAGGAGCTGATTCTTTGAGAAAATCAACAATATAGATAAACCCTTAGCAAGACTAACCAGAGAGCACAGAGTCAGTATCCAAATTAACAAAATCAGGAAAGAAAAGGGAGACATGATAACAGAAACTGAAAAAAAAATTAAAAAAATATCAGAACTTACTACAAAAGCCTATACTTAACAAAACTGGAAAATCTGGAGGAAATGGACAATTTTCTAGACAGACACCAGGTACCAAAGAAATTTATAAAACTTTTAAAATAGTGATCAAAGTGTAAAAGCCACCATCACTTGTGAAATATCAGAGCAGACAAGTGACAGTGAGCTGGGCACCAAGGAGGATGGCACAGAAAACAGAAGGGTGAAAGTGAAGGCATTCCTTTCCTTATTTGGAGCTCACTTGCAGGCAAGAGCAAAGCCTATAGTGACAAGGATAGAATGGATGGCACCGACTAAGCCAGGAAGATGGAGACAAGGCCTTTGCTCTCACAAAAGGAGAACGGAAATATGACCACATGTAGATTTCCATTGTCACAGACATGCTCTTACACAATTCTTGTTCTGTGTTAATTCAGTCTTAGGAGTGTGTAGCAAGGGGATAACATTTCAAATGTAAATTTAAAAAAATCCAAAAAAGAAATAAAAGATTAAAAAAAAAAGATGTTCAACATTCTTAGTCATCAGGGAAAGGCAAATCAAAACAACCCTGAGATTACACCTCACATCAGTCAGGATGGCTAAGATAAAAACTCAGGTGACAGCAGATGCTGGCCAGATGTGGAGAAAGAAGAACACTCCTCCATTGTTGGTGGGATTGCAATCTGGTACAACCATTCTGGAAATCAGTCTGGCAGTTCCTCAGAAAATTGGACATAATGCTACCTGAGGACCCAGATATACCACTCTTGGGCATATACACAAAAGATGCTCCAACATATAGCCAGGACATATGCTCCATTATGTTCATAGTGGCCTTATTTATAATAGCCAGAAGCTGGAAAGAACCTTCAACAGAGGAATGGATACAGAAAATGTGGTACATCTACACAATGGAGTACTACTTAGCTATTAAAAACAATGACTTCATGAAATTCTTTGGCAAATGGATGAAACTAAAAAATAGCATTCTGAGTGAGGTAACCAAGTCACAAAAGAACACACATGATATCACTGATAAGTGGATATTAGCCCAAAAGTTTGGAATACCCAAGATACAATTTACAGACCACATGAAAGAAGAAGGAAGACAAAAGTGTGAATGCGTCCATCTGCCTTTGAAGGTAAAACAAAATATTCACAGGAGGAAATATGGAGACAAAGTGTGGAGCAAAGACTGAAGAAAGGTTAACCAGGGAATGCCCGACTTGAGCATCCATGCCATATACAGTCACCAAACCCAAACACTATTGTGGATGCCAAGAAGTGCAAGCTGATAAGAGCCAGATATAGCTATCTCCTGAGAGGCTCTGCCAGAGTCTGACAAATGGGTGCAGCCAACCATTGGATTGAGGACAGGGTTCCCAATGGAGGAGATAAAGTACTGAAGGAGCTGAAGGGTTTGCAACTCCAGAGGAAGAACAACAGTATCAACCAACCAGATGCCCAGAGCTCCCAGGGACTAAACCACCAACCAAAGAGTGCACATGGAATGACCCATGGCTCCAACTGCATGGGCGTCAATGGAGGGAGAGGCCCTTGGCCCTGTGGAGGCTTGATGTCCTTGCGTAGGGGAATGCCAGGGCAGGAAGTCAGGAGTTTGTAGGTGGGTGGGTGGGGAAGCACTATCATAGAAGCAGGGGGAGGAGGATGGGGAGGGGAGAAACTGGGAAAGGGGATAACATTTGAAATGTAAATAAAACAAATCCAATAAAAGAAAAATGTCGAAGAAAATTTTAGATTTCTTGTGAATTCAACTTGGTATCCTGCTTATCCCTTCCCTGTGTTTTCAATATTTTGTATGCTTTCCTTTGTTAAGTATTCCCATTTGATTTTCATATTTAAGTTGTAGATCATCAGATAAATGGTGGAGGTTTGGGAAAAATTTTGTTTCTGCCATAATTCCAAGGGTCTGGTTCCAAATGTTAGGCCTATGCCCATTTAACCCAACTACCTGCCTCTGAGTGAGTTACTAAGAGGGTAAGAGCCTTACCCTTGTGAAAAGATTTTAGAGTGACTGACAAGTTAGTCAGCTACTGGAAATGAGAAGTGTGAGAGTGAAAGATTTCTAAAGAATGCTTTTTTGGGAAATAATATGGATAAACCTTAAAAAAAAGTCTAACAGGAACTGGTAGACATTTTTAAATGAGTGACCCTCATTCCATTGTATGTATACCCACCATAATGGCTAAAATAAAAATCTCAAGGGACAGCACATACTGATGAGGATGTGGAGCAAGAGGAAGACTCCTCCATTGATGGAGGGAGTACAATCTTGCAGAACCACTCTGGAAGCCTTAAGTAGACAATTATGTTTGAAATTTGAAGACATTAAAGACAACCATTGAGAAGGTAAACCTGGTCAGGCAGTAACGTATGGGTTGTTGAAAGGGACAAAATACCCTTGAGTGATTATAACTGAGTCTTTTGAGTGTGGACACTCAAAAAGATCAAAAGATGACTGAGATTTAGTGTAAAGCATGGATTTCATCAAAGACGCAAAGCACAGATAACAGTAGTTCAACATTTGGCTCAAGTCTAGGAGAAAGAAGGAGCTGCACAATGACCTGAGGCTATTAGCAAACATAATCATGGTGGAGAAAAAGGAGAGCAATGGGTAGAAAGGATGAGGCAGGAAGGACTCCAGAGCTGGCAAGTGGCTGGTATTTATTCATTGACTGCAGTCTCAGAAGTGCAAAGCAATTAGGGGCAACACCTATGGCAGAGACTTGCAGAAGTAAATCAACGAGCCTATCTGACCTCTTTTCAGCAGTCTTTAATAATCTCGGGGCTGAAGAAACAGAGGTGAATAATGAACAGTCAGCAGGACAAGTGGAAGATTCTGGATTCTTTGAAGGCTCAGTTGTGTTACATGATATTTTCTGGAAACTGTCTTATGAGATGAGATGATGTTTTGCTGAGGCAGACACTTGGGAGGACATGGAATGTTTGGAAAGAGTATAAATATAACCCAACAGACAGAGAATGACATTCTTGTATTGGTTTGCTTTGCAATGCATCACTGGTCTTCACTGAATACTCTCTTGTATTGGTTCGCCTTGCAATGCATCACTGGTCTTCACTGAATACTCTCTTGTATTGGTTCGCCTTGCAATGCATCACTGGTCTTCACTGAATACTCTCTTGTATTGGTTCGCCTTGCAATGCATCACTGGTCTTCACTGAATACTCTCTTGTATTGGTTCGCCTTGCAATGCATCACTGGTCTTCACTGAATACTCTCTTGTATTGGTTCGCCTTGCAATGCATCACTGGTCTTCACTGAATACTCTCTTGTATTGGTTCGCCTTGCAATGCATCACTGGTCTTCACTGAATACTCTCTTGTATTGGTTCGCCTTGCAATGCTTTGTTGGTCTTTCTTGATCTTCACTTGTCATGACTTCATAGAGAGAAACACACCTTGTGGTATTCTGGCTGCTTCTTGCTGATTCATTGGATTTTTGCATGTTTGGAGTCTTGTGGTTTCTTTTGGATCAAGCCTCTGCTACTGATTCATGTTGGGTGTTTGCTGATTGGACTGGACTGGTTCTAACTGATTCATGTTTGCTGACTGGCCTGGACTGCTGATATCTGATAACAAAGACTGGAATTGCTCTCCAAAACTGCTTCTAAACAGATTCGCACCTCCACGTCCTGTTAGCCATCTTATTCTGCTACCTCTGGTTGGTGGGCTAGCAGGGAAGTTAAAGTGTTTAAGAACCCTTATTAAAGTAGGTTTTGAAAAAAATCTAAGCCAGCATGCAGGTTTAGATTTGAGGACTGGCTTGGCATATAATTGAATGGGCTGAGTCAGAGTGATTAATTAGTAAACTAGAAAGAGAATGGCTAAAGAAATGACGGTCTGATTTAGTAGCAGAGACAAATCTTGAGGAAGTAATTGTCACAAGGGAGGTAGATGATGGTATATGCTGTTGGGGTATAACTGCTTTTTTACTTTTTATTTTTAATTTGTATATGCGTGTATACGTGTATCACATGTGTTAATATGTATGCAGATGCCAGCTATAGATGAAGCCATTGTCTGATGTCTTGCTCAATAGCTCTGTATCTTCACATCTGGAATACAGTTTCTCTCTGAAAACAGAGCTACACACGCTGACTGAAGAATCCAGTAGGCATGGGATCTACCTGTCTCTGCCTCCTCAGTGTTGGGTTTGCAGGTATGTACAACTTGCCAGGGCTTTTCCCTTTGGATTCTGAGAACTAAACTCAGGCCTTGTGCTCACATAGAAACCACTTTACTGACTGAGCCACATCTTAGAACCCCAATAGTATAAAGTTTTAAATAAGCACCGGATGTACCATTTTCTTCATTTTCTTATAATACACTCTCCAAAAATGATATTCAAGACACATAGGCCCTTTTGTCCACTTACATTTCAGTTTCGTTTTTTTTTTCTTTTTAGTCATGAATGCATTGGGCAGTGTTAACATTTCATTTACCCTCTTGTATCCATGGTTCTGTAAGAGCTTTAAAGATACGGTGCGTATAGAAAATGCATTTTCAATATTATTCATGAGATTTTCTTGACACTTAGCACTGTTTAACAATAGCAAAAATGACTGGTTAGTACCATTTGATGCTTGCCCAGTGATGTCCCAAGGGATGTGTGAGTGAGAATATGAAGTTTTAGACTGATCAGTATTGGGATCAGTATTAAGACGAATCCTATAAAATCACTTATTATGGTTTGGCTTCATGTTTAATTCAACTACTGCATGCAGATATGTATTATTTCAAATGTCAATAAAGAAAATCCATGAGAAAAGTTTCTGGTCTATGTACTCAAGTGTAACTAATCAAGCAATGTATTTGGAAATGATATTTGGGGATGGTCTTGCTAAAAGTTCGTTTTTATCCGTTGAATAATTTCTTCATTCCTTCTGTAATCATTGCTCAGATTTTAAAACCATCATTCTATTCAGTGGACATCATTATATTTGAAAGAACAAAATGATCTCCTTTGTTATAAAGTTTTACTAGAAATTTTTGGGCTATGAAAAGTCTTCCTGGGAGGAGACAGGAGAGGAGAGGGAGAGAAGCCATGGTAGGTGATGTTAAAATTGTGCTCTGTGTATTTACAGGTTGTTATCAATGTTCCTAAGGGATGGATGGTACCGGGCTTTGTATGTTTAAGTGGGCAATTATATCTTATCAACTGGATCTAACATTATTGTATTGTGTGTTCTTTTATGTGAGGGTTTGAGTGTAGGAAAGTGTGCGGCTGGGATGTGTTTCCACCAAGATATCTAGCAGATATCTTGTGGCACCGCTGTGTGGACCAAGTGGGGTAAAAGACACTGTAATTTTTATTTTTATATTTTTACAACAACAGATGGCAAGCCAAGGTGATGGGCTAGAATCCACTAGTAATCCTGAGAGTTGAGAGAAAGTTTTTATTTTCTAAGTAAGAGGAGGCCGGCGCCATGTTAAGTCATGTGATATCTTAAATGCGGGGTTGGGGGTGGGGGGATTCAAACAAAGAAATGGGGAAGCCACCTGGGCTGGCAGGCTGTAGGTCCCCTGCTGTGTGATAAGTAATGGCAGATCAGAGAGTTAGAGATTAAAAGCTGCTTTTTAAAGAAAGTTATTTAGAAAGTCTTTCAGGATACTCATATTCTTTTTAACGTGGGCTCCATGGGAATTTTGGGTTGAAATCCTAGTTAGATAAGCTACTTCTTAGTTATAGGTGTTATTAAAAGGTGATTGAGTTTGTTTTTTAGAAAGAAGAGAGTAAAGAGATTACCTGAATCAGGTGGGGATTTTCATCCTCGGTACAGAACTTAGATAGGGAAAAATTAGTCACTACCTCCAAGTAGAGAGTTATGATGAAATGTCTGTAACACCAGGGAGAGTGAATGCAGGCATATATTGTAGAAGTTATTAAAGTTAAAGAAAAATCTGTGGCTCCAGGTAGAGAGCTTAACAGATGGATATATTTTGGGCTAAAGTCCTGAGTTTTAAGTTGTTTGTTGGTTTTAGAATTGATAGAAGGTGTTTAAGTTTGTTTTAAGGAGAGTACAGAGATTACCCGAATCACGTGGTGGAATCATTTGGGGATTTTCATCTATGGTTCAGAACTTAGGGAAAAATTGGTCACTAACTCCAAGTAGAGAGTTGTGATAAGTGTCTGTAACACTAGGGAGAGTGAATGCAGACATATATTATAGAAGTTATTAAGGTTAAATAAAAATCTGTGGCTCCGGGTAGAGAGTTTGACAGATTGAGATATTTTGGGCTAAAGTCCTGGTTTGATATGTTGCTTATTGATATTGGAATTGATGGAAAGTATTTGGTTTGTCTTATGAATTACCCTGCTAAAGGCCATATGGCTCGTTGATGCCGGCTAGTGAGGGTTTGTGTTTACTCTTGATATTTACCACAACACGAAGCTTGAAGTCTCTTAACATGGGCTCCACGGAAATTTTGGGTTCATTTCCTGATATCATAGAGTACAAAAGCCTATCAGGCTCGTTGTTTAGCTTACTTCCTTTTTTAAAAATTGTTTAATCTTCATGATGGGTGTGACTTTGAGTTTTATGGTTATATTATTACTCTGGGAGAGAGTGCAAGATACAAGTTTTTCTGGTTTCAGACTAAGGAACACAGTATTTTGGGAGAAAGATTTTGTCTTTGTGTTTTTAAAAAGTGTGATTAGGCTCTGGAAACCTCACAGAGTCATACTGATCAGATTTGATAGAGGTAGACCGCCTGAAAAATTTATTCAGGAGAATCAAACAAAAAGATAACTTTTGTCTTGAGAGTTGTATTTTACAGAGTGTGCCTACTTGGATTCCTGGTCTCAAGGACTTTCAGCTGGGACCAGTCAGGACACATTGGCTACAGCATTTGCTTCATTCTTCGTGCCCCCACTCCCAAGGACATCTCAAATCCCATGTACAGCTTGAAAAAGTTATAGAGGAGTCGTCGCCCTAATTCCCTGGACTTTGGGGTGCTGAAAGTGGTTATTCTAAAATTGTTTTTATGCAGAATTTAAAATTGGTTGTAATTTAACAGGGAGGAATTAGCTAGATTGAATTGTACAGTCATAATCTCATTTGGTAACTAAGCTTAAATCGTATCTTTGTTTTGGTATAGAATTTTTTTGTCAAAAAAGTTTACAAGGTTTAGATCCAGTCCTATTGTTGTCATTACAAACTTCTGAGTTGATTATACCTGTGAGTTAAGATTCAAATATCAAAGTCATGGCTCTGAGTTTGTGAGAGTAGTTTCAAGATAAAATTTAGGATATGGAGACAACAGTCCAGATTGTCTTATATAGGGAGATGGCTTTCAAAAACGTCAGAAACCCACAAAATTTGAGATTTAAAGTTATTTATCTTTTGTTGAGACATATCTGCTCCTAACAGTTACCCTTTGGTGGATTTAATAAAGAATGTGAACATCTCTACCTCCAGATGAGGCAATACTTTGTGGCTAGGCAGCCACTAGACAAAACTGCCTGTTTCATCTGCAGACTAACACTGTCCAGAAAAGGACAAATTATGCAGAATAGTTGACTGATAAACTCTGCCAAGACAGGGTTATCAACCCTTCAAAATCTGCATTTCAAGAGTCTATCAGTTGATTTTGGGCCAGAAGGCTGAAGACTTGCACTCACATGTTGCTAACAGGGGACTGTGCTAGTGGAGATTTGTCTCTACAATCTCTCAGTTCTGGAAGCCGTGTTAGGCTTCCTATGTTTATAGATATTTGGTCATTCTCAGATTTCTGATGGGGTTGAAGACTGGTTATAGTCTCTTAGCCTATCAGGCTGTTTAACTCTGAATATACATATTTTATTGGATAGTTATCAGATAGAATACAAGCTAGCCAAGATATAATATAGATTTTAAGCCTTTCTTAAGCTGGAATGAATAACTAAATGTTCTATTTAACTGATATAGTGATGGACTGGGTGTTGAGTATATCATATGCTTTATAAATTGTAGAATGGTAATAATTGTACTCAATTTATATGTAAGTGAAAAGGCTTTTTAACTGGACAAAAAGGGGGAAATGTTGTGGTTTGCCCTGGAGTTATCTGTATTTTGATGCTAATTCCACTGCCCAAGGACAGCTGCCTAGTCATGTACTCAGGAATCAGTAACTTCACCAGAACCTTTTCCCCATTGAATTTGTAAAGTACAGGTAAGGAGCAGGTACAGGATAGAAGGAAGCCTGTCATTGGAGGAGAAGGAAGGATGGGCGGGAGAGAAGTTTGAAGGAAGAGGAGGGGAGAGGAGAGGAGAGGGAGAGAAGCCATGGCAGGTGATGTTAAAATTGTGCTCTGTGTATTTACAGGTTGTTATCAATGTTCTTAAGGGATGGATGGTACTGGGTTTTGTATGTTTAAGTGGGCAATTATATCTTATCAACTGGATCTAAAAAAAAAAAAAAGAAAGAAAAGTCTTCCTGTTCTTAAAGTGAGCTCGAGCTGCAGATAAATGGGGAAGCTGCAGATTGAAATGTATTGTTTTGAGCTAGCTTAAAAAAATTTACAATCCATAGCTGGTGGTAGAAGAGTGAACACTACTTATGAAAATAATGATTCCAGGAAATTTAAGTGTTTAAGTGGGGGAAAGCAAACAATCAGCCAGGTACAGAGTTGCACGTTGACGACCTCAGCACTTGGGAAGCTTAGACCGAAGGATTGCCGTGAACTTGAAGCTAGCCTGGCCCACATAGTGAGTATCCACCTAGCCTGAGCTACTTAGGAGACTGTGTCTCAAAGAAACAGGAAAAAAAAAACAGCATGAAATGTGAACTCTTAGGTGGGAAAGAAAGAAATCTGGATGGTTCTTATATCTACTGCTTCTTTGAGTTTTATCTGTCGTACACAGAGGTACTTAGTTTTTGTCACCCTGCAAAGAACAGCTTCTCCGAGTAAGCAGCTGAATTCCTCTGCTAACTGGCTCTCCATTTTCTGTTCGATGCGGATATCCAGAATTCCTCCCCAGGTGCCTGCTCGTTCTGTTCTCCACAGGCTTTATCATTGCAGTGGCCACCTGGTTTATATTCCTTTTGTTGGAGTCTAGCTCCCATCTCCCTCCGTTCTGAATAGTTCTGCGGAGATCAGCATATTCTATTTCTTGCTGAATGCTTCTCTTCTCCCAGCTACATTCGTTGTTTTTGTACTCTCATTTAATCTTTTTTTTTCTTGCCTCTCTTCTAATTAACTCCATCGTTGCCTTCTTCATTATGCTTGTAATGAGGTCACCGAGGTGTTCCAAAATTTCTGCTTTCCCCATCTGCTTCAGGGTTCCAATTAGTTTTCTTTGGAAATCTAGAGGTTTTTTTTTTTTTTTTTTTTTTTTGCTTAGTAGAAGCTTCCAATAAAGCTAACTCTAGGATGGCCTCTTTTCCTTCATCAGTTCAAATGAAAACTTTCAAGATTACACAGCTCTCGGTGGTGTAAAAGGCATCATTTTTCTCTAGCAGAGAAATGGAGTTAGAGACAACAACATTTGAGCTACACAGAAAATTTAAATATCTTTTGAAAGAGTGTGAAGTCTGTTCTTCCAGATTGCAAGTAGATGCAGGTGAGAAATCTCAGAAAGACACTTTTATCCACACTTGGACGTGAAGGGTATGGAGCTAACACAACAAAATGAATTTTTAAAGAAAATTTGCAAATAATGTATTTTAAGGAAAAAAAGTTTTTTAACTTTAGAATCTAGTTTTGGAGCTTGGTTTTTGTATAGGGTTTTGCAGTAGAGAACAGTTTATCTACTACTATGGGCTGAATTGTATCCCTCACTCCCTAGATCCATGTATTGAAACCCCACCCCAAATGTGACTCTCTGTTTGGACACAAATAAGCAAGTTAGTAATAAACAGTATATGAAACTGTGGGAGTGGAACACTCATTAGCTAGGATTGGAGACGATAACAAAAGCTGGAGAGACCAGCACTTGTCCATATCTTGACACGTGGTCCCAAAATCAAAAAAAGTCATTTAAACACAAGCAAGTCAGAAAGAAAGACCGTACCAGACACCATGCTGGGACCTTGATCTTAGTCGCCCTACCTTATACAACTCTGAGAAAGCAGAGCTCTGCTGTTTAATTGTGGGGTTTTTGTTATGGCAGCTTGAACAAACTAGGACAGATATTGAAACAAGTCTTCTAAAGAAAACAGGCATTGGTATAGTTTACAAGGCAAGGGAAAACATGTGTAATGAAAACTTAATTTAAAAAGTAGTGAAGAAACCAGAACTTTCACACATTGCTGATACAAATATGAATGAAACAACAATTTATGATCTGGCCTATGTAAGCAGGTATTCATCCAGAAACTTGTACGTGAGTGTTCCTAGCAACATTATCTATTTTGTTCTCTTTCCTTTCCTTTTCCTTTTGAGTCTACTTCTGTCTATGTAGCTCTAGCTGTCCTAGAACTCACTATGTAGACAAGGCTGACCTTGAACTTACAGACATACTTCTGCTTCTGCCTCTCAAGTTTGTGGTCTAGAAGCCTGTGCTATCTGCCATTCCCAGGAGTAGCAGCATTATTCCCAACAGCTAAATATTGATAATAACCTGACTATTCATCACATGACAAATGGCTCAATAAAACATGATAGATGTATACATTAAAATATTCTTTAACTGCTACATGGAAACATTATGCTAATTGAAGAAAACAAGCCCCCCAAACTAGATATGACCAGATTACATTTGTATAAAATGTCCACAACTTGCAAGTCCATGGAGATAGAAAGTAGATGGGCTGTTAGTGGGAGTGGAGTGGGGTGGGACTTACTAATCAAGTGGTATGCTGGGAGAATCCTTCTGGGGTGCTGAGAGGGTGAAATTGTCTGAGTCAGACTGTGGTGATAGATACGTGTATCCTTACATGCACACAGCTAGTTCTTTTAATTCTTATAAGCTGCAAGTCTTTCCCTGATCTGCAGATACAGGTTCTGAGTGGCATCTGTAACCAAGCAGTTTTTGTTCAACAGTGGATCTTGTTACAGTTTCTACAAACAGACTTTGTTACTCTTGACTCAGGGCCTTGAGATGTGTTCTCTGTTGTAATACTTACTATACTATAACTTTGAGTTGCAATTCACACATGATTTTCCACTACAAATCTGCTTTTAGAGCTCAATTCAAATGTTCCTCTTGTCACTGAGGCAGTGCATGCATGTCAGACTGCTTTTATCTTTTCTATAAGCTGCACCAAAACATCTGCTTAAGTTCTTTAATTTGTACCATTTCTTCAAATAAAGAATTTTGGTACCAAAATCTTGAGACAGTGCCCCTGGAAGACTAGGCTGGCCTAGAACTTCTGATTTTCCTGCTTTCATATCCAAGGGCTCTGATGACAGGAGTAAGATAATGTGCCCTACCTCAAAGGCTTTTCTTTCAGATATTCCTCCATTCCTAAATTCATTTGAGGCCTAAGTATTTTAGAATTTTATGCTACTTTGATTTTTTTTAAATTCTTAATGAGAGCTCTGGTTATAAATTTACATGTATGTGTGTACTTATTCAGTTCATTACTATCTCGCATTACAATTTTAGTAGGAATTGAGGTATTTTATACGCAGGTCCTCATTTGTGTATTTATTAGGTTATTAGGTTATGATCACAGTATCTTGAATGTTGTATAGTAATAATCAATTTTCACTGTATAGATCGTAAACTTGAAGGCTTATATTTGTTTACCTTTCACAGTGAGCTTATAACACATCTCTCTTTTCATCCACGTTATTTATAATTCATCTCTTCCTTCATCCATACTGCCACTGCAAGCACCCAGTCGTTTGTATTCGTCAGCATTTTTGAAGGAAGGAGAAGTGACTGAGTATCTATCACTGAGGAGATTTAGAAGTGACTGAGTATCTATCACTGAGGAGATTTAGGAGAAGTGACTGAGTATCACTGAGGAGATTTATCAGATTCTTTACACGGTAGGACCTGCGTACTCCACAGATGGCTCTCTCCATACTGGAACCTGGCGTTCCTCAGTCTGTAAGGCTGGGCAAGTCAACAGTCCTGATCTGGTGCCAAAAGTCAGGAGCTCCCTGGAAAGCTGCAAGTGAGACCACTGAAGGCTGAACCAGCTAGGCTCCAGTGCTGAAGGCTGACAACTGCAGAAGCAGCAACAGAGTGGATGCACTCGCTAGTGGGGAGTGAAGGGGACAGGGGAAAAGCATCAATAAACTCTCCTCAAACATTTTATATTGGAGCCACTGCCCATTCCTGGAAAAGGTTTTCTTCTACTCAATCCTTTCAGGATGTGACTCTCCCAGACACATCTGAAAGCAGGTATCTTAGTTGATCCCAGATCCAGTCAAGTTAATTTTTAAGATTTGTTATCACAGGGTTCAACAGTACATTCCTCTTATTGCGTCTCTTGGACGTGAGCACCTGCCTGATTAATGTGTATCCCGACCTCCATTTGGCCTTAGGATTAACTCCTGTTTTTTCTACAAACAACCCCCCCAGCTGATAGCAAATAAATTTTGTTTTGTACATTTATTATCAACCATAGATATTTGTACTTTTGAGATTATCACTATTCATATCAGGTCATAAACCAGCTATTTTTGAGAAAAAAGGTTTGGAAAAATTATTGAATCCCAGGAACTTCTGTGCAAATGGGAGTGGGTTCATATATTTTAAAAGCATGGATTTCATAATCTCACAATGCAAGGTGAAACTGCTAGTGTAAGGATTGTAGTAAAATATGGAATACAATCCAAGTTTCCAAAACAAGGGAGACCAGAATATGCTCATTTCTCTGCTTGAGAAAAATTAAAATGGGAAACAGAAAACAAGACAAGAAATTTCTGAGTTAGGTTCTCAAAAGAGGGAAGAAATTACAAAATTCAGTCTCCGTTGGGATTTTTATTATGCAGAACCATTTTTAAATATAAAAGACGAATGATAAGATAGAGTAGGCTTTTGTCATTGTTTTGAGGTAACATGATTACAGTGAGGTTTTTTTTGTTTTGATTTATAATTGTATTGTCATAGGTAATATAGAACTTTCTTTTTAGAGAATAGCAAACAGTCTATAAAGCTACATAATATAATTCCTGTATGTTTACTATGGATGAATTTCCCTTTTACATCATTTAATTCAACAGCAATTATGAGATGATACAAAACTACTTTATCACTTTCAAGTGACCAGTAGGAAACTGGTCATTTAGACTCAAGGCTCAGGAATACCATTCATCAAGGTGGGGAAAACCTGGTGGGAGCTTGTGAAATGGCTTGTTTACATTTTCTTTTCTTTCTTTCTTTTTTTTTTACATATTTATACTTCTTGCTGGAATAAAGGATAGGCCAAAGGACTCACTTCTCTGTGACCAGCTTCCTCCAAATAAGCTTCATTTCCTGAAACACTACCATCTGCAGGGATCAACTGTTCTAACATAACAGTTAATAACAAAATATAGAAATTTGATGTATGAGTTGAATAACACACACAGAGTGAGTGAGAGAGAGAGAAGGAGGAAGAGGAGGAGGAAGAGGAGGAAGAGGAGGAGGAAGAGAAGGAAGAGGAGGAGGAGGAAGAGGAGGAGGAGGAAGAGGAGGAAGAGGAAGAGGTGGAGGAGGAAGAGGAGGAGGAGGAGGAGGAGGAGGAAGAGGAGGAGGAGGAGGAGATATTGCAGGGAGGCAAGAGAGGGAGAAAGGAAGGAACCTAAAGGAGAGGGGGAAGGAAAGAGGGAATAAGGGAGTGAGAGAAAGATTGATAGTTTGAGAGAGGCAGTGCTGGAATTTGAACATTCCTGAATCTGACTTCAGGCATATTTTTGAACTGTTGTCTTACTCTTCTCCTTGTAGACTAACTGGACACAGTCTCTTTTAAAATTCTTCTTCTTCTTCTTCTTCTTCTTCTTCTTCTTCTTCTTCTTCTTCTTCTTCTTCTTATTATTATTATTATTATTATTATTATTATTATTATTATTATTTTACTTATTCACTTTACATCCTGCTTACTGCCCCCTCCTGGTCACCACCTCCAATAATTCTTCCCCTATCCTTCTTTCCTTCTTGTTTGAGTGGGTGAGGCCTCGAGTTTATCCGTTCACCATGGCACATCAAGTCTCTATGAGACTAGGTGCTTCATCTCCTACTGAGGCCAGACAAGGAAGCCCAGCTAGAAGAACATATGGCATGTATAGACAACAGCCTTTGGGATAGCTCCCATTCTAGCTGTTTGGGACACACATGAAAACCAAGATGTACATCTGTTACATATGTGCAGTGAGGTGAGACCTAGGTCCAGCCCTTGTATGTTCTTTGGTTGGTGGTTCAGTCTCTGAGAACCCCAAGGTTAGTTGATTGTGTTGGTCTTCTTGTGGCGTTCCTATTCCCTTTGGGACCCTCAATGCTTCCTTCTATTCTTTCATAAGAATCCCCGAGTTCCAGCCACTGTTGGGTTGTGAGTGTCTGCATCTGTCTGAGTCGACTGCTGAGTGGAGCCTCTCAGAGGACAGCAGGATCCTGTCTGGAAGCATAGCAGAGTATTATAATAGTGTCAGGGATTGGTGCTTGCCTATGGCATGAATCTCAAGTTGGACTCGTTATTGGACCGCTGTTCCTTGAGTCTCTGCCCCATGTCCTGTGCCTGTGTTTCTTGTAGACAGGATATATTTTGGGATGAAAGTTTTGTAGGTGGGTTGGTGTCTTTATTGTTCCATTGGAGTTTCTGCCTGGTTACAGGAGGTGGCCTCTTCAGGTTCCATATCCCCAGTGCTGTGAGTCACAGCTAAGATCACCCCCTTAGATTCTTGGGCACCTCCCTTATTCCAGGTCTCTGTCTCTTCCTGGAGATGTTCCCCCACCTTCTCATCCTGTTAGATGCAGATTTCCACTCATTATCATGGACATCTAGCTATCCCTCCTGTCCTTCCTCACATCTGATTCTGAACCCTCATATTCTCCTCCTCATCCCCTCTCTCCACCCAGTTCTCTTCTTCCATCTGCTCTTATGACTATTTTATTGCCCCTTCTAAGTGAGATTCAAGCGTCCTTGCTTGTGCCTTCCTTCTTGTTTAGCTTCTTTGGGACTGTGGAACATAGCATAGATATCTTGTATTTTATTGTTAATATCCACCTATAAGTGAATACGTACTATAAATGACTTTTTGGGACTGGGTTACCTCACTCAGGATGATGTTTTCAAGATCCATCCATTTGCCTGAAAATTCATGATGTCTTTGGTTTTAATAGCTGAATAGTATTCCATTGTGCAGCAAATAGTATTCATCAATGTGGCATATTTTCTTTATTTATTCTTCAGTTGAGGAACATCTAGATTTTTACTAGTTTCTGGCTATTATGAGTAAAGCTGCCATGAAAATATTTGGAATATATTTTGAAGTAGAGGTGATAGGCTTCAATGGGTTGAATTTTAGAGTTAGAAAAAGAAAAAAGTTCATACTTAGAATTGGGGGCAAGTGACATGGATGCTTTTATTCAAGGGGAGGGAGCCTCAGGAACCAACAAGTTCTGTAGGTGACAGTAGCCAAAAATTAGTATTCAATTAAATCCAGGGAAAACTCTGAAGATGTTATACTTTTAATGTCTAGATTATACTAAATGTAAGAGTATGGATTATGACAACCCAGTCTTTTCCTTGAGGTGACAAGGCTGCATTTTGCAGATCCCAGCTATTTGGTGGGTTCATAACAGACTGAAACTGGAGAGAAAACTTTGAGGTTAGGAACTTGTGGATGTGGGTTAATACTTGTATTATGTTAATTGAGTCCCCCATATTACGTGAATCTGCTTTAAGATTCTGAGGGTCTCTGCTCTCAGTTGATTTTGATTGGAAAATAAAGTTGCCTGCAGCCAAAGGCTGGGCATGGAAAAGAGGTAGAACTTGAGGATTAGCAGGCAAGGGGACTGAGGAAGGAAGGAGATAGAACTACCATGCAGGGCAAGAAGTAAGGACCAGACCTGAGAGGTGCAGAAGGGAGAGCATACCAATTATGTAAGGGCTGGGGGAAGAGTGGCCCCAGAGTGCCCTCCAAATGGGACTAAGGAGACAAAGACAGAATATAGATTTTAGTAATCAATAACTCAGACATATTGGAGGGGAGGTGTTAGCCACATGGAGGTTTTGGAGTGGCCTAGCCATTGACCTGTTTTAAAATATAAGGCTGTGTGTATCTTTCATCTGGGAACTCAGAACACTGGGGTGGGTATCGAGGAGTGCACCAACCACCTCCAGGTCGATTTGAGCAGGATTAGGTGGAATCAGCGACAGATGGCATCTAATGTGTTAGGTTTGTATTCACCTTTAAAAATTAATTGGAGATTCTGAAGGAAGGCTAGGAAGTGGGGAGAGTTGGTTTCTCACCCAAGCCTAAGCAGAACAGAGCCTTGTGTTTCCTCCCTAAGCCACACAGGTTCTGAACTAGGATATAAGTTCATGCTTGCTTGTCATGCATGAATATGAGGTTTGTGGCTTAAGGCTAGGACACACCCAGACTGACCCAGGGATGAGGGCAGCAGACTAAGACTCAGCAGGATGCTCTCTCTTTTCTGGGCTGCCGCAGAGAGCTTAAGCCTCAGATGCTGAGAGCTCCTGCTGAGATAAGGCACACTAAAGAGAACAGGTCAAAGTAAGGAGGAAAAAAGGGGAATTACATTGTTCTAAGAATAGAAGGGAGATATGGTGGTAATTGTTTAAGTATTTTTAAGTGTAGATGGAATAGAGCAATCCAGGCCTTTGACTTCAAATGTAGGAAACAAAGGCCCAGACATAGAGAGAAACCCATCTCAACAAGTAATAATGAGATCTTAATCTTACAGAGGGGAGAATGAATGAAAATCGGTTTAATTGTTTTTAAGGATAGAAACAGCATCCTCAGGGACTCTGAAATGACCTGATGTTCCAGTTCCTCCTGAAACAGCTTTAGGAATAGCTGGGGATTCCTGATGACCTTGGTTCATCCAACCTTTCAAATGGATCCAGGCAGAACTTCAGTGAAGCCCTGAGTCTTCTAAGCACAGAGACTTGATAACAAATGCTAAAGATAGCTTTTTAAAAAATTAATCATTCCATTTGTTTACATCTCAAATGGTATCCCACTTCCCGGTTACCCCTCCACCAGCTCCACATCCCACAACCTCCCTCCCCCCTTCCCTTTGCCTGTATGAGAGTGCTCCCCAACCCACCCACATTCTCTCCCCCGACCTACACTGGGGCCTCTCCTCCTGTTGTTGTCAGGCAAGGTCATCCTCTGCTACATATGCATCTGGAGCCGTGTACACTACTTGGTTGGTGGTCTAGACTCTGGGAGAACTGGGAGGTCAGGCCAGCCTATGTTATTCTTCCAATGGGGCTGCAATGCCCCTCCTCTCCTCCAGTCCTTCCTCCAGCTCCCCAGCCAGGTTCTCTGAACTCCATCTGATGGTTGGCTCCAGGCATCCACTTCTGCATTGGTCAGTTGCTGGCTGGACTTTTGCAGGACCCACCATACTAGGTTCCTGTCAGCAAGCAACTCTTGACCACGGCAACAGTGTTGGGTTTGATGTCTGCAGACTTGATGGATTCCCCAGGTGGATCACTCCCTGTTTGGTCCTTCCTTCAGTCTCTGCTCCATTTTTTGTCCTTGTTCTTCCTTTGGAAGGAACATTGCTGGGTTCAAAACTTTGAGATGGGTGTGTGGCCCCATCCCTCAACCAGCGGCCATACCTATCTGCTGGAGGAGGTCTATCTAGGATCTGTCTCCCTCTTCTCTGCACATTTCGACTAAAGTCATCCTCATTGGGTCCTGGGAGCCTCGTGTTTCCCTGGCTTCTGGTACCCTCGGGTGGCTATCCCCAGTTCCTCATTACTCCTGCTACACATTTTTGTTCAATTTCCTGACCCTATCTACCTTTCTCACATCTCCAGATCCTGATTCTGCCACCTTCTTTCCCTCTCCTTGGTCCCCCTTATCCTCCACTTCCTATAATTATCCTGTTTCCCCCTCAGTGCAGGACTGAAGCATCTACAACCTGGTTTTCCTTCTCCAAATGTTCTGTGGGTTGTATTATGGGCATTGTGGGCTTTTGGGCTAATATCCACTTATCAGTGAGTGCATACCTTGTGTATTCTTTTGTGTCTGGGTTACCTCACTCAGAATGATATTTCCTAGTTCCATCCATTTGCCTAAGAATTTCATGAAGGCATTGTTTTTAATACTGAGTAGTACTCCATTGTGTAGATGTACCACATTGTCTGTATCCATTCCTCTGTTGAAGGACATCTGGGTTCTTTCCAGCTTCTGGTTATTATAAATAAGGCTGCTATGAACATAGTGGAGCACGTGTTCTTGTTATATGTTAGAGCATCTTTTGGGTATATGCTCAGGAATGGTATAGATGGGTCCTCAGTTAGTGCAATGTCCAATTTTCTGAAGAACTGCCAGACTGATTTCCAAAGTGGTTGTACCAGCTTGCAGTCCCATCAGCAATGGAGGAGTGTTTCTCTTTCTCCACATCCTCACCAACATCTGCTGTCACCTGAGTTTTTGATTTTAGCCATTCTGACTGGTGTGAGGTGGAATCTCAGGGTTGTTTTGATTTGTATTTCCCTGATAACTAAGGATGTTGAACAATACCTTAAGTGCTTCTTTTTTTTGGTTGAGAATTCACTATTTAGCTCTGTACTCCATTTTTTAAATAGGGTTACTTGGTTCTCTGGAGTCTACCTTTTTGAGTTCTTTGTATATTTTCACTATTAACCCTCTATCTGATGTACAGTTGATAAATATCTTTTCCCAATTTGTTGGTTGCCCTTTTGTCCTGTTGACAGTGTCCTTTGCCTTATAAAAGCTTTGCAGTTTTATGAGGTACCATTTATTGATTGTTGCTTTTAAACCATAAGCCATTGGTCTTCTGTTCAGGAAGTTTTCCCCTGTGCCCAAGTATTTGAGGCTCTTTCTCACTTTTTCGTCTATTAGATTCAGCATATCTTTATTTTTATTTTTTATTTTTTTTGGAGGTCTTTGATACAATTGGACTTGAGCATTGTACAAGGAGATGTGAATAGGTCAATTTGCATTCTTCTATATGCCGATCTCCAGTTGAATCAGCACCATTTATGGAAAATGCAGTCTTTTTTCCATTGGATAATTTTGGCTCCTTTGTCAAAGATCAAGTGACCATAGTTGTGTGGGTTCACTTCTGGTTCTTCAATTCTATTCTATTGATCTACCTGCCTGTCTCTGTACCAATACCATACCGTTTTTTATCACTATAGCTTGAGTTCAAGGATTGTGAACATTTCCCCAGATGTTCTTTTATTGTTGAGGATAGTTTTTGGTATCCTGGGTTTTTTGTTATTCCAAATGAATTTTCAAATTGCTCTTTCTATCTCTTTTGTTGGGTCTTTGTTTGGTTTAGGTATAAGGGTAATTGTGGCTTCACAGAAGGAATTGAGTAGTGTTCCTTCCGTTTCTATTTTGTGGAATAGTTTGGACAGTATTGGTATTAGGTTTTCTATGAAGGTCTGATAGAATTCTACACTAAACCTTTTTGTTCCTTGCCATTTTTTGGTTGGGTGACTTTTAATAATGCTTTTATTTCTTTTGGAGTTATGGGACTGTTTAAATGATTTATCTGATATTGATTTAACTTTGTATCTTATATCTGTCTAGAAAATTGTCCATTTCATCCAGATTTTCCAGTTTTGTTGAGTATAGGCTTTTGTAGTAGGATCTGATGATTTTTTGAATTTCCTCAGAAATTCTGTTGTTATGTCTCCTTTTTCATTTTTGATTTAATTTGGATTCTCTCTGTGCCTTCTGGTTAGTCTGGCTAAGGGTTTAATCTATCTTGCTGATTTTCTCAAAGAACCAGCTCCTGGTTTTGTTGATATGTTGTATAATTCTTTTTTGTTTCCACTTGGTTGATTTTAGCCCTGAGTTTGATTATTTCCTGCCGTTATTTAATCCTCTTGCGTGTGTTCCCTTCTTCTTTTTCTAGAGCTTTTAAGTGTGCAGTCAAGTTGCTGGTGTATGCTCTCTCCAGTAAGTTAGGGTGTGGTTTCCCTCCTTGTGTTAGAGTTGTCCATCTTTATCCTGAAATTTAGGACTGAATTTGTGAAAAGCTATTGTGTAAATTTGGTTTTGTCATGGAATATCTTGGTTTTGCCATGTATATTAATTGAGTGTTTTGCTGGATATTGTAGCCTGGATATTGTGTTCTCTTATGGTCTGTATGACATCTGCCCAGGATCTTCTGGCTTTCATAATCTCTGGTGTAATTCTGATAGGTCTGCTTTTATATGTTACTTGGCCTTTTTCCATTACTACTTTTAATATTCTTTCTTTAATATTCTTTGTGCATTTGGTGTTTTGACTATTATGTGATGGGAGAAATTTCTTTACTGGTCTAATCTATTTGGAGTTCTGTAGCCTTCTTCTGTGTTTATGAGCATCTCTTTTTTTAGGTTAGGGAAGTTATCTTCTATAATTTTGTTGAAGATATTTAATGGTCCTTTAAGTTGGGAGTCTTCACTCTCTTCTATACCTATTATCCTTAGGTTTATTTCCTGGATGTTTTTGTTCAATTTCTTCACCTGTTTGATTGTGTTTTCCTGTAATTCTTTAAGGGATTTTTGTGTTCTCTTTAATGGCTTCTATTTGTTTAACTATGTTGTCCTGTATTTCTTTAAGGGAGTTATTTATGTCTTTCTTGAAGCCCTTTTTCATCACTATGAGATGTGATTTTTAAATTCAAATCTTGCTTTCCTGCTGTGTTGGGATATCCATTATTTGCTTTGGTGCTAAGTAGTCTTGTTTTCTGTGGTTGTCTCTGGTGTTAGCTTGTCTTGCTGTCTCTGACAGTGGCTTGACCCTCCTGTAAGCCTGTGTGTCAGCACTCCTGGAGGCAAGCTTCCTTCCAGTGGGATCTGGGTACAGATAGCTGTGTCACAGAGTCAGCTCTGGGCATAGGCAGAAACCAGAAGGATCCTGTCCCAGATTGCTCCTGGGTTCCTGTGTCCTGAGGGCTCCAGGCACGTCCCTTGGAGTAGAAGTGGTGGTTTTACCTATGCTCTCAGGTGTATCAGAGCTCCTGGAGACTGGTTTTCAGCTCAGGGTATAGGCAGAAACCGGAAGATCCTGTCCCTGACTCCTCCTGGGTTGTCGTGTCCAGAGGGCACTAGGTCGGTTCCTCTTGGGTCAGGAATGTAGGCAGAAGTCATGGTCCCCCCTGAGTTCTCAGGGTTGTCCGCACTTCTGAGAGTCCAGATCTTCCCCCACAGGAATTTGGGTACAGAGAGCTGTGGGACTGGGTCAGCTCCAGGCAGAAACTGAAAGCATTATCTAGAGTTTATATTACTGTTTTCAAGTGCTGATAAGTTAATAATGTGTGCCAATAGGTTTGAAAGTGTGACATTTCCTTGCATTTCAGGAAAGGGCAAGCTTTGCATTCTGGGATGCTAGCCTCTGTGTCTGATCACTTCCCCTTTCTTTGTTTGGTATCTTTCTGCCTTCTTGTTTCTAGACCTTCATCTTCCAAAGCAAGGTTTACTTGCCACAAACGAGGAAAACAAAAAAACCCTAAAACACATGACTCTATTGATAGATGTGCATTTATTTTCTCTACTGTCTGAGAAGAGACCCCACGTTCCCCCCACGTTCCTGAACCTTGGCTGCTGGCACAGTCCTCACACAGACCAGGCAGGGAATTCAACAGGCTTGCTGGGGAAACAGACAGATAAGAAAAATAGAATTTTTAGAAATGTTGTTTCATAGGATTTTTTTTCTGCCTAGAGCGGCATTCTAGGGTGCTCATGAGCTGATTTTTTTTGTCAGTCTCCAAATGAGTTATTCACTTGAAAACTTTAGAAGCTGAACAAGGATGCAGAACCCAGCTATTCAGCATTACCTCTTCCAGGACAACAGGATGATAGGTTTTTAATTAAAGAAATTTATCCATCAGTATATATAAAAATGACAGTTAGGAAGTCAGTATTTCATTTTGTGAAATCCTGCTGGCTGAGACACATGGATGGCAGGTCTATCCTCTGCTAGCTGATCTTTGTCCCCGCAGACAGAACTTTAAAAATGCACCTTCTTGTTCATAATTTAAAAAAAAATCACCCACCCCATAAAGACAAATGAACAAGCATAAAGGAAAGCCCAAACCAAATACCATCAACTATCAGAATATTAGATTACTGACGTTATGACTGCACAGACACGAAATATGTTTTGTTTGAGTATTCATTTGAATGAGAACAAATGACAATCATGATCTGGTCTGATCTAGTATCTCGAACTAGGATGTGCTCAAGGGTGAAAGGCATAGCTGTTTCTGGAGATCAGTTAGGTCTCCCTTGGTTTCTAGCAGCTAGAATGAATAGAATGAATATACCTTTAGTCCCAGCACTGAAGAGGCAGAGGTAGGGGGTTCTCTCAGTTCCAGGCCAGCCTGGTCTACAGAGTGAGTTTCAGGGTAGCTAGGCCTACACAGAGAAACTCTGCTGGAACTCCTCCCAGCCATACCAAAAAAGTGTGAATCCCAGCCTGGTTCATTCTATATTATACAGGAAACAGTAAATCTGTTATCAGGGTGAAATGGTGGGCTAAGACAGGCACTAGGTTGAGCCATGAGGAAACAGAAGCTGGAAGGATCTTACATTTTGAGTAAGCTCAAGAGGGCAGTGATTAAGAACATCTACTTCAGGGAGGTTGACAGAGGGAGGGAGCCCGTGGGTGATGGTGATCTCACAGCAAACTCTTCTGTGAAGTGGTCTGTGTAAACAGCAGCTGTGACCAAGGTGCACGGTTCAAACCCTGACAGTTAGGTTTTGCTTAGGATTACTTGATGGTCCAAATGGGCACTTATCATCGTTCTGTTTCTAAATACGTAGAGATATGGCTAGAGGAAGAAGTCAGACAGAAGAAGCAAACAGTGCATTCCTATTGAAGAGGAATGTGCTGAGTTTGTGTGTGTTCAATGGCAATCTAGTTTGGGAAACTCTCAGCCCATTTCAGCCTTCTTAGCTTTTTCTTTCATCCATTCCTTAGAGATCTGAGACTGCACATAGTGTAAAATGTTAGGATGACTCTTTCCCCCAGAATGAAGTTCTTGCATACAGGAGTCAGCTATGAAGTTCTCTCTCAGCACACACTGCAGAACATAGATGTGAATGAAGTTTTCACTTTGATGGGCTTTACAAATTAACTAGTGTCGCAATGTCAAATTTAGAAGATAACTTTTGGGTCAAAGTAGGTTAAATTTATGTTCTGCAGAAAAGTCTGCTTTTTCTACACCACCCAGAATGTCACCTATTTCCAAAAGTATGTTTCTTATAGGTGATTAACCCTACCTTGGGGTGAGACACACTAAGAGCAAAGATCATGGAGAGGCTGCAGACAGGTTCTAAAGATGCCTGGACAGAGTGCGTGTAGAAAGACAGGCGTCATGCAACATGGTAGGAAGTGGGGTTGCAGCCTACCCAGACAAGATGCTGTCAGACAGCTGAGGAATGGAGAGTGACATCACATTGAACTGGGACTGGGCCCCTTATGGTTCATGCTGGGACACTTCTGAGAGTGATAAGGAAGGACTGATAACATGATGGTGTATTCAAACCAGAAGTCTGCAGGAAACTATGCATTTATGACCTTATAAGGAAGCCATTCTGTATTTGTAAAGTGTATTTTCAACACTGACCAAATAGCTACAAGGTGAAAGGTCCTGAATTTGGAAAGGCTATTCTAAAATGCTCTCCCTTATTCAATGAAAGTGCATAAAGTAGTGTGTTCATGACTAGCCACAATGGATGGATGTATTTCAGAGCAGTGGACTTTGACAGAGTGGTCCCCTGTAGGAACCTCACAGGTTTGGATGGATGCCCCTAGGGGTTCACAAAACATACCTCATGTTGTATCTAAGTACCCCCGCAGCCAGTCTTTCTGGGCCAGATTAGATTTTAGGTTAGAATCGATATTTCTTTTTCTTTTCTTTCTTTTTAAGTTTTCTTTTGTCTTGTTGTTATTGAGGCAAAATTTTCACCATTTTAATCATGTCCAGTGGCTTTCAGTGACCCCAAAACACTGAGAAACCATCAGCTCCAACACAGGTACAGGACAACTTCATCCTCCTTAAATGAAAGCAGTGGAAAACCACACAGTGTATTTCCCTCTGTACAGCTACTGAGTACAGCCAAGTCGCCTTTGTAGACTTGCCTACTCGGTACTAATGAATACATATACTGTGTGACTATGGCTATGTGACTGTTCCTCGGTGTACTGTTTTCCCGATGCATCCACATTGTATCACACTCCTCTGTGTTTCCTGGGTGAATAACATGCCACTGCGTCTTCCCTGACGGCATGTCGTGGATGAATCTGCTGACGAACATCTCCGTTTTTCTGTCTTTTGGAAGTTTGGAGTATGGTGGTTATGAATGTTTGTGTGTGAGTCCTTTGGATATGTTTTTAGTTTTAAGAGGTATATATCTAGAGGTAAAATTGTGGGTTCAGTGGGTGGACAGAAGGACCACTTGCTGTTGCTTGCTGGTTTGGTTTCCAACACCCACATAGTGGTTCACAGGAATCCACAGTTCCAGTGTAAGGGCATTTGTTGGTTGTCTGACCTCTAAAGGCACCAGGCACATACATGTTGCACAGACACATACACAAGAAAACATTCATATGCATAAAATTAGTAAAATGATTCCTAGTGACATACTGATATACCCACAGAGTAATACCTAACTTAACCTTATCAGAGAGACTTTTCCCAGAAGATAGGAATTAACACAGAGACCCATGACTGGACAATGTTCAGAGAGTGAGAGACCTCAAAGCACTCAGCCCTATGGGGTATTTGTACCAACCCTCACTCCTTAATGCACAGGGATCTATATGGAAGAGGAGGTGGGACTGGAAAGACTTTAAGGGACAGAGGTTGTGAATGACTCCCAGGAAGCTGCATTATCCACACAGAAGAGAGCCAGTATACACAGGAACGCAGAGACCGTGACAGTACACATCGAACCTGCACAAATTCATACCAGACAGAATCCCAGCATAGACAGGGAAAGTAGACCCAGAGTTCCACTTCTAACTGATAATCAAAACAAACTTTTAAAAGATCATATATCTCGATATGGCACTATTACAATAATTTTTTGAGGAAGCATGGAATTAGTTTTCAAGCAGGCTAGTAATAATGGCGTTCTCAGACAGGTCATGAAGGCAGATAGTGGGGACGCTGGTCCATTTCCTCAAGCAGCTGTTACTCTAGCATGTGGCCCCGGGAAACATGACTATTTGTTTCTAAAGTAAGCAGACCCTGGAAGACTGATATCCAGCCCCTTACCTCACCAATGGATCTGTTGCCTTAAACAATAGCAATAAGGAAGACGAGGTCGTTAGTTTGAGAGAGAGTTGCGAGGGAGTAGAAGCGGTTGGGAGGAGGAAAGTAAGGGGGAAACAATAATTTTATTTGAATTAAGCTACATTAAGTGAAAATGTGATTTTGGTATACTTATTTCTTTCCTTAGAAACTATTCCTATATTTTTAAGAGACTGGGTTTCTCTGTGTAATCTTGGCTATCCTGGAACTTGTTCTGTAGACCAGGGTAGCCTCGAACTCAGAGATCTACCTGCCTCTGCTTTCTGAGTGCTGGGACTAAGAGTGTGTACCACCACTGCTCTGTTTACTACTACTATTATATTAAATTGTTTTATTTTTCCATGAAATAATTTATTTAGAAACAGAAGAGCTGCATGTCCTTGGAAAGTGAAGAGACAGGAGTCTATGATTCCTCTATTTTACCAATATTACTTGAGAACATTAAAGAGGGTTGAGTAATATCTAAATTTAAACTGGGAATTGTGTAATTTGTTTCATTTCTTTTCAATAGAGGGTCCAAGAAACCAGATGGTTTTCTTGCTTGTCAACCAATGAGCAAACATGGAATGCTTGCAGGAGTTATCTGAGCAATTGTTTCCCATATTTAGAAGATGTTTACATTGTTTTCCAGCATTACAAAATGCCTCTGTGACGTTCTGAAATCTGTTCACATTCTATAGATCTGGATACTTTGACATCATGTGTGAATTTTTCTTTGATGAACTTAAAATGGTTTTATGGGGGAAGTTAGTGGTGATGGACATACAGAAATATTGGAATAAGAAACACAATCTGTGATCATGATTACAAAGTTCACTTGATTACATTTATGTACACCTTCATTCTAGGACATCAGAAGAAACTTACTGTTCTTTACAAAGAGAATTTTGAGTATTTTAAATATCTTTCCACTATTGTGACATTTATTTTGTAAGAATATTTACTTTCCCTTTAGGTTCACAAGTAACATACCTTTTAAATCAAGACTACTGTGATTTTTCTTTATTGAGTTTCAACGCTTTCTGTGTTTAAATCCATCACAGAAAATACCTAGTAATAAAACCAATATGCTAGTTAATAAAATAATTAAATGACAGAGAGGAAGACTGGATGAGAAGGGTGGGTGAGGTGAGGGTACTGTAGTATGCTGTGCACCACACAAGGGAAACCTTGTGAGGAGGTCGCAGCTCAAAAGATGGCAGATCCTTACATTTTATTGTTTTAGAGATCTAGTCTGATAGATGTTAGAGCACGTGAGTGCGTTTATCTCAGCATTTATTTTTAAATAACAGAATCAACACTGGAATGTAGATTGTACTTTGTTTAGTTTTTTTCTCTTAGTTTTGTTCAAACACTCTCCTTGTAAAGCTCAAGGTCTGAACATAATACTTTGGTGTTCACTGTGGGAGGGAGAACGGTCCACAAGGAAACAACCCTGTCAATCTCTTTTGACTGAGGAAGAAATAAAAATAACCAGGAAGAGGGATCAGTAGCAGAGGCCCAGCATCTGTTTTACCCTTTTAGGGACTGTGCCACAGACTCCTTCATTAAGACCCAACTTATCTAAGCTGGACTTCGGCGCAACTGTGTTTTTACCCAATTAGATTAGGATCAAAGAACCATGAACAAGGGGAGGGGGTGAGAGAGACGGAGGGTGCCGCCATTGTAGGCATTTTACGCTCTACTACATTGGATTGTATCTACTACAGGAATTGTAAACTTGCAGGCACAGTGATGCATTTTTGAACATCTGAGCTACTATACACTGAAAACACCATGAAATAAAAATAATCTCTTCACACTTCCCAACTGGCTGTTTATCAGCTTCTCCCTTTCCCACATTTGTGCATGAAGTGTCCCTTCACAGCCAGAAATCCTGTGGTGTTTTTGGCTCTGATTTGGACAGTAACTTGCTTATTTTCAAAGTTAACAGCAGAAAGCAAAGGAAAATGTCGTCTATTAGCGTGTTACATTATGTAAAGAAAACAAGATTGCTACACACTGCCATCCACTAGCTTTTCCAACCATTTCTTTAAACCTTTTCACTTCAAATCAAACCATCATATTGAACAGCCCCCAAATATTTGGAGTTCAAAAAAGGTAAAGGTTGTGGTTCCCAGAGCAAGCATTTATCTGAAGTTTCTATGGACTACACCTCCATCAACCAACCTACATAACCACAACACAAATTCCCTTACAAAGAAACAACAAATAGCAAATGCTAAATATTGACATTCTCTTCCTGTAAGCCTCTGCACGAACAGCATAGGATCCGACCTTTCCGGTGGTGTGTGTGCACTTAACTTGCTTTGAGGTTCATCAGTTACACATTTATAATGGAGTCTGAGTGTGAATATGTTGTGGTTTTCCATTCAGATGAGCCTGAAGCCAGATGTGTTCTGTCTGTTGGAAGGACATGAGAAGACTATTAAAGCAGACTTTGTTCCTTGGGCAAGAGAGGCTTCTGACAACATGGTGTTTCAAAACCAAAATTCAATACTAGAGCTAACAGGGCCAATAATTCTGAACAATGTTTTGTCTTGCTCAGGATAATTAAATTATGCCATCCTAGAATTAAAAGATATACTTTACTTTCTCATGGAAAAGCAAACAAATTATACTTATACTATATTCTGGTATTCTGATCCACTAATTATATATATGTGCCCTTCCATGTATCTTTGTCGATACAGGAAGACTAGTTTAGAAAAAAGAATTATAACTGCCAACGGCGCTTTTCTGCTGGGAGCAGATTTGGGTTTGGATTGGGGTGATGATCAACTGAGATGAGTTATTTTTAATGTTTGCCATTTAATGCGAATGCATACATGTGGCGTGTGAGGAATTGGAAATTAGAATAACTTGAAGAAGTTACCTTTTCTGGCCCCTTGCCCTTAAACAGAATGTTGAAGTTATTCTGGATACCCTGTTATTTTTCCTCTCAAAGATTTTATTGATGGAAAACCTTTTCCCTAGTCACTCTAGTGTTTTTTTTTTTAAACTGAAGACTGTAATTTTTTCTTTATCTTTAAGCTAAACAAAGAGAACATAAATATCTCTAAAATTTCCCTTAGTCTGCTTTCTCTCGGAGATGAACGTAAGGGAAGCATGCTAGGCAGTGCTGGGAAGCATTATGAACTAAAAAAATGACGCGGAAGATGTTCAAGATACAATATCAGTTTTCGGGATCATCTGACCATCAGCATCCCTCATAACATTTATTGGATCACAAGTATGAACAATACTACCTTTCTGAGGTATAAGGCCTCTGGTTGTAAACACCACAATCCACCTAACAAAGTCTTCAAGTAAGAGACATAAAATGGAGCGATAGCTGTACAGTGGGGCTTCGCCTGGACACGTAACAGTCACCTTCCTTCACAGCATATATATATATTTTAAACAGAAGCATCAGCAAGGCAATACCATGTTTATCTGGCTCGGATAACCAGTCCCCTGGCTCTGCCTGCAAGACTGTCACTAGTTATTTCCCTCCTGGGTTAAATTAGAACTGGCTCAAGATACCACATACCAGCTTGGTAAGAACAGAGTCGCCTACTGGGTTGCTGAGCAGCTTCTGAGACTCTTCTGAGGGAAGCTCTTCTCCAGTCCTCCCCACAAGAGGTTGTATGTCAGTTTCAGCCCTTGCTTCCTTCTCACTGGTTAGTTCCCCTGCTGTTGGGCTATGGCCTCCCCGGCCAGCCCAGACAAGAGTGCCCTTGCTTATTCAAGTCGTCTTCCAAAGGATGGGTTGCCCTTGTCTTGCCTGAGGTGGTCTCCTCAGTGCCTGCCTAGTGGCGATCCCACAGTTACTCTTAGCCCCTTCTTGCCTTCCAATGGGCCGCCCACTTCTGGGTTAGGAGTTTGCTCTCTGGAACAGGATTTACCTCAGCATGTCTTAGGGTTCTTTTGTTTATTACATTCCTCAGATTCTGTTCTTCGGCTTCTTCCCTAGACTTCCTTGAGGTTAACACTCAGGATTTTCTCCACAGCCTGCCTTAGATTTTATGTCTCGGCCAGGCTTTCTGACTACAACCGCCCCTTGCCTACCATGGTGCAGATCTAGTTTTCCTCATTTGTAGCAGCAAACTTCACTAAGGCAAGGTTTCTGAATTTTTAGCAATTGATAACTCCAAGGGTTGTGTCCTAGAGGAAACAGTCACAAAGAAGATTGATTATATATTTAAATTACTATACCGAGAAGGGTTTATACATACAATCACAATCCAATGCTGGCCATCTGTTCTAGTTTACATATTTAATTAAGCATACCAGCAAAACCCTACCTTTTCCAAAACGAATTTATACCTGAGGCATCACATGTTATGGTATCAGTATGGTCATATCCTGTATTAAAAAGACTGCCTCCATCCTCTTTAGAAAAAGTACAACTACAACAAAAATAGGCTTCAGTGAGGTGCTCTGGTTTAATGATAATAAATAATTTAAATATCTGAAAGAATACTTAATATCGTTAACTTATGAACTCTAAAAGTTATCATTGGCATATTTTGTAATTTTAGGTAGTGTAATTTTAGGTAGGTAGTTAGCCTCACAATAGTTAAATGTGTTAAGAACAACGACTTCCTTACAGTAACAAGATGTATCCGCAGAGTTTCATTAAGGGAATGATAGCATCATCCGAGGTTATTAGTAACATGGCAACCCCTTTGCCTATAGTTTCATTTAGCTTGACTTGGTCTGCAGGGCCAGGGCACTGCAGCTCCACTTCTCTTAACTGCATTGTTTGGCTGCCTGGTTTTGCACATCTGTGGTAATCTTCTGCAAGGCTAAGCCTTAACAAACTCTTCCTTTTCTGAGCAAGAGCCCCGTTTAAGCATGAGTGAACACATGAGTATATACACACAGACTTCCTTATTTGTGCCCCAATATTCTAAGACCCATTTCTCTCCGGGAAAAGGTACGAAACTCGTGAAATCAGAAATGGCAATTATTAGTTGGCAATGGCACAGACTTTCTTTACAGAACTTTAAATTATGCCTTTTTAGCAGATCTTGGTCAGGCAGGCCAGCGAGTCCTGCACAGCTGTGGTTTAACCTCGAGAACTTTTGCCACATTTTTTTTTTTTTATGAGCTGTAGCTCAGTTCTGACATTTAGAAGATTTCGGCTTTGAAGGCTTTGTGTGGACTTTCTGCAAGCGTTCTATATTGCTAATGAACTAAAATTGATCTGTGTAATTGAAAGATAACGACACTATTTGCGTGTAATGACTAAATGCTAACGAAAGACTGCTCCGTTGATGCTCCCCATAACCCTAACCACGGGTGCTTTATCTCAATTATAAAATCACAGTGCACAGTGCCTCTCAACTGCTTAATTATGAAAGAAAACATGGAATGAGCAGTGGGAAGGAAGAGATACCACAGAGCTGGTTCTACCTGGACTTCTACAGGACCCTGGTCAGGTCCACTCAGGTCTGGAGGCTCTACTGTTCACTTACAGACGTGGTGCGCGGGGTTATTTAAGGTCTCCGCCAGTGCTTCCAGCTCTGGAACTGAATCCCACCAAATTGATTTTTCATACTCAGGGAAAAAAAAAACCCGAACAAAGCTGAACTGTGAAATATTTGACAAGTATTAACAGGATTGAACATGTTTTAGACATTCAGCGTTCTGTAGGAGAAAAGAACAGTTAGGATCCCCGCCCCCACCCCACCCCTGTATAACTTGTATTTATTTAAATCTGAAACACTGAGCAATTTCACTAAGCTGTTTTTGTGCTTCTTGCGGTACGGATGGATGTAGACTGCTCCAACCCGTAATTTCCCAGGGCATGTTGCTCTTTACAAACTCCATAGTGGAGATCTGGGTCAGTTCAGGTGGTCAGAGTTCTGTGAGACCCCTAAACATAGGATCATGTATTTTACTGAAGTTGTCCACTTCTTGGAGGACTGGGCAAAGCAAAGCAGCTGAGAAAACTGTAGCAGCAGACCACCTGCTTCTGTGACTACTTCCGTGGCCGCTTCCGAGAAGCCAGGGAACAAATGGCAGCTAGGAACCCCAAAAATCATTTATAATATTAGTGTTTTACTGATTCTTCCTAAAATCACATTTACCAACTGACTCACACACAAAAATGCAATTGTCTGCATAATTTTACGAGTGGATAAAGAATATGAAATCTCACAGAGAATGTTCATATGCTAATTAATTAATTAATTAATTAAGATACTTCAAGACAAAAATACTTTCTCTCTCTGTTTTTTTTTTTTACTGTGTAAGTCTAAGATAACTGTTCTAGAAATATCGAAGAGAAGGTTTTAGAAACAGGTGAAATAGACTTACTTAATAAACCACAAAACACTTCACTTTATTTTTACCCAGGACTAAAAATAGTGCATATGCATGTATTTTGAAATGAGAAGGTGTAAACAAACAGTGCAGTTGTAGAACAGACAACTTGAATTAATAGGCTACCATTTTTCTGCCCCAGTAGTCACAGAAGGCCTATCTATTGCTATCAATGTGCATCTTATCAAGTAACCTGCTACAATTTTTGATAGTGCTTAGCTGTTTTTATTTTTTTTAAAGGACAAAGTATTCTGTCGCCTGGAAAAGAAGGCTCCTTCTCATAGGCTTCGGTTCTGAATAAGACACTGTGTGTCTGCCACTCCTGGTTCTTTCTATAGCAATAATGCAGCTTCATTAACACAGAGAAAACCAAGGCTCCTGCTACAATTCAGAAGTGTCAAGCAGTTCAGGGCCTACGGTACAGAAAAGGTCTATTTTACCCAGAATGGAAGGAAAAATGAAAGAGCGAGTCCCCAAAGCCAGGAAAGGTTTTTGCATCAGGAGCTAATTAAATGAGAGGTGCTGGAGGAGTGATGGTGGATATTGGAGTATTGACTTCATTATCTGTTGAGGTTTGATCTTTTGATGTGTATTGTAATGATAATTACATGTAATGTGATGTGATGATAAATACTGGCCCCCAAGGCCTGCTTGGTCCCAGGAATGAGAGAATCTTGCAGGTACAATGTGACCTGACTCCTTATTGGTTAAATAAAGGTGCTGATAGCCAAAAGACAGCAGAAGAGACATAGGTGAGGTGTGGGGTTCAAAAACTTGGGGTCTGAGAAGACCAGGAGGAGAGAGAAGTGGGGAGAGAGGCGGAGACACCATGGTATAAGAATCTTCAAATTACAGCCATGAGGGCTGGCCAATTGGAGTTAAGAGCAGTCTAGATCGTGCATGGGAAGTGATAACTCAGGGTTATTGATAGGAGAGTAGATTCTAACAGCATAGAGGGCAGACATCTGCCCAGCTTTAGTGCCGATAAAGGCTTATTATAAATTAAAGGTGGCGTGTGTCTTTTATCTGGGAATTGATTAATCAAAAGCAGGGGATCAGTCTCTGATTGAGATTAAATATACGACACACAAGTGTCCATCTAATAAGCTCAGGGCACCCACTACACACCCCAGCAGTGATAAAGCCTGTGTTAATCCTTTCTGTGACTTGACTGGCTTAGCTAAACACTAGGGTTACTGTACAAAATCAAACAAAAGGACTAGCTCAAAACTGCTAGGACCCAGCATTACTTGTACATGGCTTTAAATGAGAAAGCTGTCTTCTGTAGAGACAAGGAACGTAACAAGTCACGTTTTTAATGTACCAGCTTACTAAAGAACTCTCCAAATAGGAATTGTATTGTAGGGAGGAAATCTTAATGTTGAGAAGGATGCCACTTTATTGATAGTATGATTTGGGATCAGGCCCATTTTGAGAAAACAAATCTGTGGTGAAAAGTGATATAAGAGAATCTATGAAAATAATTATGTCTGTGTAGGAATAGGTGAAGACATACAAAGACATCAGGGTTGACATAGATAATTACAGTCATTTCAATGTTAGTCACTTATTTTTTTAGACTGATAGAAACATATACATGATATCTCTCTACATATACACATATATATGATATATACATACGTATGTGTATATATTTCACAGAGAATGGTCACATGTTAATTAATGAATTAATAAAGATTGTTCAAGACAAAAATTCTTTCCTTTTTTTTTTGCTGCCTAAGTCTAAGGTAACTGTTTTAGAAATATCAGAGAGAAGGTTTTAGAAACAGGTGAAATAGACTTACTGAATAATCTACAAAGCACGTTACCCAGGACTAAAACCAGTGCACATGCATATATTTTGAAATGAAAAGGTATAAACAAAAGATGCAGTTTATCAGTCATTTTTACAAAGAAAGGGAGAAATCAGATTTCACACGTATGACTGCAGTATTGAAAAGGTTTCTTGAACTCTACCTTGTAGGTTTAAGCTGGCCTGTGCCCCAGTTAAATCCATCTCACATATACTCCCATTTGAGCCGGAGCCTCCATCACAGGTAAGTTCAAGTTCACTCACCCTCTCCTCTGAAGACATACTTGCTAAGACCAAGTAAGCAATGGTGACTTGTCCTTTGGTTCTTTATGAGTATTAAGTGCTATTTTACTTCAGAGACTGGGAAAGGACTCAAATTCCTATACTGATGTAAGGATTGATAGCCCACAGGGAAGGGCAGAGGAGGTAGGGCTGACCTCCTTGTAAGTGGCATTTAGCTGGGTCGTGTTGTGGGACACTGATACTTGGGATGGCTGGGACTCCTCAGACCTTTCCACGAGTGCCCCATTGCTTTTGTTCTTATTCTGTTGCTCCCAACATTCATGCTGTGGATGTTACCTCAGCCCTTTCAGAGAGCTGATGAGAAGATGCTAAAGTAATGTGCTCACTCTGGGCTTGAGATTGCTTTGTTCATATAAAGAAAAGTTACCAGAAAAATGGTTGCATTCTGGCTGTCCCGGTGCTATCAAGAACATCATCACCTGGGAACCATTGCTAGAAACTTGTTAGAAAGATAAATGCCATAGTTCCATCTCAGACAAAAAGAATCCAGGGGTTTGGGGATGGACCCAGCAATCCTCTTGCCGCTCTCTGTCTGGGTGATTTCTGTTCTCGATTCTAGTTTGAGAAGAGATTCTGAAGAGAGGGGTTCTTGCCTCATACCTGCCACTCTCTAGTCATTAAGTTCTGGTAAATTTGCTTAGCAGCTCCACGTTTTTGGTTTCTACATCCATAAAACGAGGATACTCAACAATGGGCCTCAAAGCTCTGACATTCCCGGGGTCTAGGATTCTAATTACCAAGTAAAGGAGAAGTCATTAGGGAAAAGCAGTACCTAGACGTCTGGCTGCAGTGATAATCGAATACTGTTCAGCCACGCACCATGTCCGCAAGTTGAATGCACAGTGATCCTTCTCCATCCTCATTAGCTTCAGATCTTCCCTGTAGCAGCTGCTATAAAATAAAACGAGCCTGCTAAATAACTCAGGGCCAGCCAGCCGTTGAGTAAGTAGAATACATTGCAAGGATCTGACTTTTAATTGTTGGAAATGACACACAGCTTTAATGATATTATAAAGTGGAATTTAAAACTCTCTGTCTTTCTTTGGAAGGTTTTCTTTCCCACACTTGTGAATGCCCAGGAAGTACGTTACTAGGCTTGTCAGCAACAATAGTTTGCCACGACTACCCCTTTACTTTATGCAATTTAAAGCTTAAAACATGATAAACATAAATGTAAGTGTCTGATAGTGTAGACTTCTAACATACCAGTGGAGGAGAGTTAGTTTAAATGGCAGAAAGGTGTATTTCTTATCTCTGGAATTTTTATTATTCTAAAAATGATTTTCAAATAGTAAGATGATTTCCAATATATTCAGAAGCATGTTGCTATTTGGCAAGTTGGACCTTCCACTGAGGACTGGTATATATATATATATATATATATATATATATATATATATATATATATACACACATATATATATATATCTCATTATATTAAACCTCAACATGGGCATTTACTTCATAAACCTGGGGTGTAACTCTGCTACAAGGAGATTAGAACCACGAACCCTGAGAACCACAGAGGTTGATATTGTATAGTTTGGCTATGCCATCCCTACAGAGAAGATTAACTCTCTTCATGTCGTTATTTTACTAACTGGAGTAGATTTTTTTAATATTGTGGGGTGTGCTAGTATTTGGAACACACTATTGATAAGACTGCCTTGAGTAATGAAGTAAGTGGACAGGGGTTACCATCCGTGAGACAGGAAAAGCCCAGCATCCACATCTGGACCAGATGTGACTCAATCTTTTCCCCTGCTTGTTCATTGTCTCATTAACTGAGATGCATACAATACACATGTGGTTGCTTTGTTGAAAAGGCTTTGTGAATACGCTTGCCTGTTTATTTTAAACCGATAAAACAGACTCCTAGTAATTGTAAAGTTTTTCCACGATATTGTGAAACAACAAGCACACAATGGCTAACAGCATTTCGTTGTTTATTTTCTTAGTGTATATAAGCCAGGACATTATTTTTAAAAACAATTTTGTGAGATGTTGGAGAAAGAAGTGCCACACAAAGTAACTGTAGATCTCTTTCAACAGTGGATGATGCCTTGAGATTTCATAGAAAGTTGTTCTCTTACTTACAACAAATGATTCCAAGTTGCTTCCTTTGAGTTTGAGGCGGGCCCTGAAATTCTTCATATCAAAATCTGTTAAAAATAGGAAAGGAAAACAATAAATGGTCTGGTCTTCTTTTTCAAGTGGCATTGTTATTTTTCCAGAAGGGGGCGCTCTCAGTCCGTATGCAGCAAGAGCTCAGAGCAGACAGTCTGCTATCTGCTGCGAGGAAATTGTCTGAGGGGAAAATATCAACACAAACCATGCGTTTTGCCGCTGGAGCACGCTGGACCTCATCTGCTTAAAAAGATGCACGGATATAGTCATCACAGTTCATAATTTAATAAACTGCTAAAAAAACCCACACATTTTCATTTTAGCGACTTTGGTCTCACAACTAAATTCGCATTGCTACAAAGACATTTGAATTTTGCACTAATATGTCATGAGCACGGCACCCACTGCAAATTAATGAGTCTCTGAATAGCACTGTGCATTTGTCATTTGAATTTATGCTAATGCAATGAGGTCTCCTGGTGATGCTGATAGTCCGTAGCAGTCGCTCCAACCAGAGAAGATGTCGGCACTTCTCTTCCACTTTATAATGCGATGTCCTCTCTTGGCTCTTCTGTCCTGTCACTTAGGTGGCAATCCCATAGCTGGTTATTGATAGGGCCGCTAATTATCTTTGACTTTACACTATTGGCCTGACCCCCCGACACTGGGCAGAGGTAATGGATCAGTGTTGAGAGAACTATGTACATCACACAGTGACAGCCTCAGACCGGGAGGTCAGAAGGAGTTCATGGAGAACCAATGGAATTTGCAAGGGATGTTGGTATAGAAACTGCCGACGTTTTCCAGAGATATTGTGTAATTTATATCAATAAGTCAATCTAAGAAAGTATACTTTTTGCAGACATGATGAACAGCGTTTGTTTGTATGTACAAAAAATAGATGCCTCTACCTCATTCGTTTTCCTGTTCCTGCCGTATTTACATTTCAGTCTAAGACAAAGGCCCTAGTAATCAGGGTTATCAGGGCATCTGCGTCTTCATTATGGTTGTACACGTTTCCTGTTGGTCATGGGTATGTAGTGACACATTTGAGTGTAATGGTAAGATTACTGACATCTTGGGCCTGTTGTAGGAAGGAAAATGAACAAATTATAAGCCTTAAGAAACAAGTTAGGGACAAAGGTTGTCAGGGTTTCTATCTTTTGCCCCAAGACTTAATTGTGAAATTTATTTTTCCCCTTGATTTAATACTTGTATTTGCCTCGTTTCTAGTTACTGGAAATAAAAATGGGCAGTTTACTCTAGTGTATTCAGAAAAAACAGGTTTTAAAACATAACATAAAAAAGTGAATAAAAAATTGAGAGCCTCAAACGAAAGTATTTGTGTTAATTTTGGACCTTTTGAAAATTGTTTTTTGATTATAGGGTGTGTGGTTCTCCCCACCCCGTCAGAGACAAACATGCAAACTTTTCCGTCTACATTGTCACTATTAAAGCACACGCATGAGTTATGATTAAAATATACCATTGTTAGCATCCACTCCCAGGTGGGAAATGAAGTGGAGACAAGAGTGAATTCTTGGATTATTTCAAATAGAAAAAGCATCCTCTGACTGACGAGGAGGATAGCTCCTTAAATGACGTTGAGGAGCACAGCGTGGGGAACTGAGAGTGGCCGGAGCATCTTGCAGAATCCCCAGAATGAAAAGGCTCCTCCCTGAACAATGAAACGCTCCCGAAGATGAGGGATTTAATTCTAACCCTTCGGCATTGCAAGGGGCTGAGGGCACAGCCCCCAGGGAGGCAAGTGTTGCCTTCGGTCTCTCTAACCTGTTGGCACCGCGCTAAGGGTTAAAGGGCTGCTCTAGAGAGCAAAGCCGGAGGAAGAAGGCAGCTAATAGATTCTTCACTCCAGCTCCTCCTGTTTCCCATCAAGGAAGGGAGACGTTTTTCACTCTTCTTGGAAAAACTTTGAAATGTAAACTGTTTCGATTGATGGCTCCTTCTGGCCCTGGCAACTCTTTTTGGTAGCTGGTGCTCTTTCTGTAATACTTGTTAAAAACGTCTCTGTAGCAAAGATGTTGTTTTTTATGTGATTTTTTTTTAAGTCAGCGCATGTGTGAGTACAGACAGGCTCTCATCTTGCACTGCGGAGACTGGCAGGTGAACACCTCCCCCGGTTGTCCTTATTCATTTGCAATACTTTATATGATTAGTCTCTTAGAAAGCTGTTTTCAGTCGAAACTGTCAATCCACTTCCAATGTGGCCCCTCTCCCTGGAATGAGTTCCCGCAACCCGTGAGGAGGCTCTGGCCACAAGTCCCTTTCCTAGCCTGGATATATTTAATGTACCAGATAACCTGCTACTAACTCTTCCACGGAAGGACTGCAAAGAAGGTTTTAAAGAAACTGATACATGTTTTTCTTAAGGATCATATTTAGTATTTAAACCACATATGCTCCCTCTAACCACCTACACAATTTTAATCATTTGTCTTTTAATGAAAATTCCATTTTAATCAAACATCTATGAAATGTCTATGTGCAGATGATTTTTAATATTCTGTTAATGGTCTCTAAATTTGAGAAAAATACAGAAGGTAAAATTGATCATCCTGCTTAAAACAAGATCATCCTGGTTCAAACGATAGAATTTGATAAACCACACAAAACAGTGTGATTTTGATTTCTGATGTGTATCTGATAGACTTCCAGCAATGATACGTCATTCTTATTTTGGGCCCTACCGGAGCCGTTTTGTGAGTTATGTATTGTTACGTTTTTCTTTGCTGAAGCCAGATGCTTTGCAGTACTATTTGTAATTCCTAAATATTGAATTTTTTGGTGTGTTTCAAGCCCAGTGGTAACCTGTTTCTAAGTGGGTCTACCCCTCCGTGCAAAGATGCTGTCCATCCCGCCCACCCTGCCCACCCTGCCCTCCCTGCCCACCCTGCCCACCCTGCCCACCCTGTCCATCCTGTCCACCCTGTCCACTCTGAGTTCTCCCACTTGCCAAGCACTGTGTTGATCAAGAGTGCATTCTGTGGCCACGAGGCTACAAATCAACTGAAGTTGACTTTTTCAGTGTTAAGTCAGAGTCTGATTAGATATTTGACCTACAGGAAAGAAACTCATGTCTGAAGTAGTCATCTTACCTACATGTCTGCTCAGACAGTGAGGCCCTTCTTTCCTTTTATTCCTATGGACAGACAGACAGGTAGACAGATGTACATAGTCACACAGGAGGATATGGACACATTCTGTAGTTTTGTGTACTCTCTTACATATATGCACGCATATGTAAGTGAATGTATATTTATGAATATGTGTATATATGTGCATATGTTTACATATGCAGATATGTGGATAACTATATGTATGTACACACAAAATTAGACTAGAACTATCATATTGTTATTTTTAGTTTTTGAAGTTATAAATTAACAAGAAAGAGTGGTGTGATGTTATCACAAAATTTTGAACAGTTTTCCCAGTTTTTTACTGAGATACAGATACATTTAATGCTTCACGAGTGGATACTACATGTATAACTTCCTCCTTTTGGACAGGTTCTGTTGCTTCCTGTGTCTGCTTCTTCCCAGCCTGCAAGAACATATATCCTTGGTGTATTTTGATTCTTGTAGCGTATGCATGAGCTTTGTGCCCAGGCCTGCCTTTGCCTTCAAGATACTCGTAATTGATTATAGAAGCAGGATTAGAGCACCATGAACAACATAGTGTAATCAGAAATAAATAGAAAACTTCAAAGAGTATAATTATCCTTCTGCATGGAAGGGAACAATGGTAGGTGGCATTTACCTTTCCTAGGGCGTTCTTGAATTCTTAAGTAAAATTCTTACTTTCTTCTTTTTTGAGAACATGGAAAAACGCAAGGAAGGAACTAAATGACAGAAGCCTTTGGGGGGCTGGTGTTTAGCTTCTTTTCCCCACACCCCTTTTTTCTCTCTTTTGGCCTATAGGAGTCCTAGGAGCTGTGTTGAAATATCAACCTCATAGCCATTGCCTTGCCAGTGTTCGGATCAAGCAGAAGGCAAGCCATTCCATTGTTCTGTAGATGCAGATGGGAAGTTTGCCGATACTGGCCTTTTCGGGAAGGATTTAGCTTTCCCAAGATCCTTCAATTGCAAAGCTTGCTTCTTCTCTTTTTCTTTCTTTTTTTAATTTTTTTTACAATAGGCTTATGCTTTGTAAGTAAAATTATGACTATTCTCTTTCTTTCTTTCTTTTCTTTTTATTTCTTCCTTCCTTCTTTCCCTCCTTCCTTCCCTCATTCCTTCCCGTCTTCTCTCTTCTCTCTCTCTCTTTCTTTTTCTTTCTTTGAGACAAGTCTCACTACTTAGCACAGGAACTTGATATTTACACCAGGCTGCCCTTGAACCTAGAGATCTACCTGCCTCTGCTTTCCTAGTGTTGGAATTAAGGTTGCGCTCCACCATGCCCCATTTGGTGATTTATTTTCAAATACCAAAAATTCTCCTATTTACAAACTGAAGATAAATCTGCAAACAATCAGACATTATTTAAGATCTTGTTAAAGTAAAAATTATTATTCTTTTATTTTTCAAACTGGCAAAAAAGAGTTTTAGTTTCCAAATAAATATTTCTATTAATTGGTTAACAATTTTGTAACATATTTTGATAATATTTACAATGCCTTTTCTTATCTCTTCCCAAATCCAACTTGCCTCCTACTTTCTCTGATTTTTATGTCTTCTTTCCAAAACTGTAGGGGCCATCAACTCTGATTCTTGCTCTTCTTGTATTTCTGGGTGTGACACCATCCAGTACAGTGTGGTTAGTTTACCAAGAACCACACCCTTAGGAAAACTGCCTGTTCCTCCCCGAAGCCGTCAATTCTCCATGGCTCCTTAGCTACAAGTAGGAGCTCATGACCCACCTTCTACTCCATACTAGAATGTTGTCTAGCTTGTTCTTGTGCAGATTACAACACATGTCATGTGTCATGTTAAGAAGACACTGTTTCTATCAATCCAGTCCTCTGAACTTCTGGCCCTTAAAATGGTCCTGTTCTATTTTCTGTGATGGTCCCTGAGCTCTGGGGAGGGATGTGACCCCACTAGTGGCTGAGCATTACATAGTAACTTGTTCTCTCTACTTTGAATAGCTGTGAATTTCTGTATGAACCTCCATCCATTGCACCAAGAAACTCCTTTGATGACGTTTAAGAAATGCACTAACATTTGGAATAGAGATAAGAATGCACGGGTCATTTTGATTTGATGTCCCTTTATCAACAAAACAAAACCAGCAACCTTTCCAACCCAAGATAAATGAGTAGCAAACAAAGAACATTCTTCAAACCTGTGGCGGGCGAATCATAGGTCCTACAGGAGAATTTACTGTTGTTATTAGAGAGCTATAAACTGCCCTTTAAGTCCCTGTCTTTATTTGAGAAGTTAGCACAACTCTCAACCCTCATCAAAAAAGCTGCTTTTTTTCAGTATATAATTTTCAATACAACTGGTCAACCTTCAGGAAATAAGTGTGCAGAGTGCTCAATTCTTAGTAAACATCCTTGTAACAAGCTATTACATCAGGATCAAAGAACCATCGCAGAAAGCAGGGCAGAAAGATTGGCAGAGACAGTAGATGTCTGCAGTAAGCAGTATTTGCTGGTCACAGCAGCTCCGTCACATACATGAACTCATAGCGACTGTGACTGAATGCTCAAAACTAGTACAAGACTGAGCCAGCCACGATGCCAGCATGAATGTAGGTGGGCTCAGGAAGCCCCACTTGCAGTTGAAGAGCTCTTGGCAATTTCCAACAAATAAATAAAATAGTGGAAATTAAAGTGATTTTTAGTTTAGGACTTGAAGAAATAGGGCAGGAAAGGTTATCTATCTATCTATCTATCTATCTATCTATCTATCTATCTATCTATCTATCTATCATTAATTATCAATCATCTACCTATCCATCTATCTTCTACCATTTATCTATATCATCTATCTATCTATCTATCTATCTATCTATCTATCTATCTATCTATCTATCTATCCATGGAGAGATGTGTTAGGGAGTATAAGAAAGAGGAAACAGGCAACAAGTCTGCTGGCAACTTGTTTGAGAGTCTCTGAAGTGAACTTCTGCTATTATTTTTCAACTTCTTAGTTATTTGACATCAAGAAACTTGCTGTTCTGATGTAGATATGGGAATGTAAAGTTGAAAATTCTCTTAACCCTTAAAGGTACAGAATTAGTGCATATCGTTATAGTTGCAGCTATGAATAAAAATAGAGGCAGTGATATTTTGAAGTGTTTGCATTTATAAGAGTGATTACAATAAGAATTAGTGAAAATGAGAAGATTGGGAGTGCAATCTAGCACTTTATGTAACATGAAAAAGTTTACAGTTTTTAATGATTATTTTTAATATTCTGAGTTAAAAGGTAAGATTTTATACATTTATAATATAAACATTATACATGCGTATATATTCTGAAGTATTCTGATCATATCTGTGGTGTCAATGCTTAACATTCACAATGCATTTGTTAGGACAACACGCCCTCTCTCATAATTACAGCTGTCATGTCACAAATAGGTCACTAGAGTTTATGCCTGTAATCTGAGTTTTATTTGTAACCTTTGACCTAAACCATCAGCCACAGTGGACACTGTCAACCCACCCCTTACTCATGTTTCTGTGAGATCAAGGCTTTCAGAGCCTGTATTGGAATAACATCATTGGGCATTTTTCTTTCTATGCCCGTGATATTTTACCTAATGTCCTTCATATGGTAAACATTACAGAATTTCCTGTATTTATGGGGAAATAGTGTTCCATTCTGTAGGCTGTCCACACTGGACTTGAGGATCTGACACTGTTGTTGATATTGCTGTGTGGGTCATGAGTGTGCAATTCCCATTTCTGCATGTCTTATGCTCAGGGTTCTTGCTAGACCATATTATGGTAGCTGTTTGAGGGTCTTGAAGAGCCTCTATATGGTTTCCAGAGTGTCTATAGTATTTCACATTTACACTAATATATACCATTTTTGTCTTTCTTTGTTTTATTATTTTCATTAGTCTTGGGGATGGAAGACAGCCTCTCACATGGTAGGTCACACTACCACTTAGCTACACCCTTAACCCTTACCTACTTTTTTTTTATTATGACCCTAACAATTATAATAAAACTATGGTATTGCTCATTGTGGTTTTGATTTGTATCTTTTTGATGACTTAGAGTTTTTGAACATTTAAAATGCACTTGCTAGCTGTTTCTGTCTTCTTTTAAATTTTTCTAGTCTGGAGTTTTTCCCATTTTTATTTTGTTCCTTCTTTTCTTGCTGTTGAACCAAATTCATTATACACTTGAGTATTCAGCCCTTATCAGATGAACAGTTGGCAAAACTCTCCTCCCACTGTAGGCTTACATTTTTCAAAACCAACTCTAATAAGTTTACTTAAATTCTTTAACATCCTTTTAGCCCACCACCTACCAGAGGCAGTAGAAAGGAAAGGTTAATAGGTCAAAGGAGGATGTGGACCTGTCTAGAAATAGTTCTTTGGGGAGAATCCAGTCTGTTTGTCTGGATATCAGCAGTTCAGTTCACATGAGTAGCTTGATCCACTCGTAAACACCATTCAAGAATCAGCAATGGTAGTTTGATCCAGAAGAAACCTTGAGGCTCTGCCAATTGGCCCAAATCTGCAGAAGCAGCAAGAAGCCCTTGTGAACATCACTGGAAGTTCTTTATGGGTTTCTCTCTCCGAAACCATGACCAATAATGATCAGCAAAAAGTGCCAAGGTGAACCAATACCACATGGCATCATCAACTGTCTGTTGGGTAAATATTTACACTTTCTAAACATCATGTGTTCCCTCAAGTATCCGCTCTAGTAAAACATCACATGCCCTTCATTCCAGGCTGCTTTCAGAAAAACACCACATATCAGTTCTTAGCACACCCCCTCCCCCAACCAAATGTCTGCGTCAGCAAAAACACCCTCTCATAAGACAGTTTCTGGAAAACCATCACATGACACAACTGAGTCTCCAAAGACTCAGAAAATTTCAACGTCACCCCTCACCGTAGGCTGCTGCTTTTTCTGTAGATTTTTTCAACAGCTGCACAAAAGCTTTTGACTTTGTCATACTTATGCTTTTTCTGTCTTTTAGTTTTGTTGCATTATCTTAATGGTCATGCCCCCCAAATTATTGGCCTGACCACCAAAATGATGAATGGTTTAGCGTACATACATACATGTACATGTATAAAAACTTTGCATAGGTTAGATCTTACATTTAAGACTTTAATTGGTTTTGTATTTTTCTTGTCTGTGGTGAACCTTACAACAGTATTGGTGAGGTCCTCTTCTCTTCCTTACTCATTTTTCAGGCTGCTCAGAACTCCTAATGACTTTTCTCCCTCAGCCTCCCTAGTTTGGGCACTGCAGGGTTGAGCCACCACACCCAGGTTCACCTTCAGTCTCTGTATGTAGCTGTCTAGGATTCTAAATGTTACTGAGTAGACGGTTCTTCTCATTGAACATTTTTAGCTTCCATTTGTTTTTTTATCAAACTCTATCTGACTGTCAATGTCTAGTTGTTTTCTTTCTGAGCTCTGGTTTACTCCAGTAACCAGAAATTTCCTGAGTCTTTGGAGACTCAGTTGAGTTGTGTCATGTGATGTTTTTCCAGAAACTGCATGTCTGTTTTTATGAAGCACTGTACAATTCTTGCCAAAGCTTCGTAGTGCATTTTGAAGCCAGAGAGTTCAGATGCCTCGGCTTCTTCTTTTTGTTTAACGTTGTTATTTACTTTATTATAGAATATAAGGAATTTGATTAACATTTCATTGAAGCTACAGGCTAATTTCAGTAACATACATGTTTCAACCCTTAATAAATCTGCAAATGATGGGTATCTGTCCATTCATCTGCATTTTAATTAACTTCTTTGATCATTGTTTTAAAGTTTGATTCCCTTAGTTATATTTATTTATAAGTATTTTTATAGAAATAGTAGATGGAATTTTTCCTTGACTTTCTTCAAATTTCACTATTAGCACATAGAAATGATTCTGATTTTGGTGTGTTTATTTTGTACTTTTTAATTTCACAGAAGTTGTTTATTATCTAGTTTAAATAGTTTGATTGACTTGTTCCAGCTTTTTTTAAAGCATAAGATGCATCTGTGTAAAAAGATTATTTGATTTATCCCCTTTCCAGTTTTTAGACCTTTAGTTTTTCTCTTGCTAGATCTCTATGACTAGAACTTCTAGTGTGTGTTGAATAAGCACAATTGAAGAAGGCACTCTTGTTTCGCTCTTGATCTTAGAGAGAAAGCTTTAAATGTTGTAATTTGGTATGGGACTTTGCTACATATTATTGGAACTTAACTTATCCTTATGATGAGAAGCTTAGTTTTGTCATTTTCTGCATCTTCTGATATTTGTCCATTACAATGATGTACGTATTTGCGTAGGCTGAGGCATTCCTCATCCATACTTGGCAAGAATCTTAGTCATGGGGAGTAATCTTTATAATGTGCTATAGAATTATTTTTCAAATACATTTGTTTATCATCATTACAATTATACGTTTGTAGTAGTCTCCTTTTTTCAGGATCCTTGCTTGGTTTCATCTCCACAAACAAACTAGCAAAGAAACAGATATTAAATTACAAAAGATTACTGGGACAGTTCAGTTTTTAAAACGATAAATACAATTTTCAACTGCTGAGCAGCCTAGATATGAAAACATAGGTGAGAAAGGAAAATGTTAAAATATTAAAAATATTAGTTGAACAACATCTATGTCACTTAATAGCTCTCTGAAAGGGACTTTATCCAATTCATGTTCGGAAAGTTGAGCAAATTTTGACAATTTGGAAGAAACCTAGGAAGAAAGTCCTGCATGTGAACTAAAGACCATGGAGAAACCCAAGTGATGTGGACAGTGTGGCTTCTACCCTTCATTAACTTCTGCTCAATGGCCACATTCCCCATCACAGTCCCTGTAGGGCCCTCTGAAGGTACAATGTCAATAGAATTGACACATAGTGTTTGCCAAGTGGTTTCTTTTGTTAACATACAATAATCAGGTTAGTGAAACTTGATGGATTAAAATTATATAAAACATATCTTTATTTTCAATAAACAACTAAAAAAAAAACCCCAAGTCTCCAGAAATTGTACTTGGCACTGTGAACATTGTCTCTACAGAAATTTTTTTCCCTTCCTCCTCCCACTCCCAATTTAAATCAACTAATTAATAAAGACTGTAACTAGAAAGGAATGATTAACTCATTAACTTAATCATTGTCATACTTGTGAATATGGACTTGTACCAGAGTTAAGAGGTTAATGAATTCAAATATATTGTCAGAGCTGCCTATGATTTCAAAGAAGAGGAAGCCATGTCCTACAGAGTTTCTATGCTGGTGCAGTAGAGCTCGGCTGTGATACAGTTTGAACTCACAGAAAGTTATTTAAATTATACAGTGGATGGGAAATAAATAAAGATTTCTCTTTATTGCTAATGCCAATGTTACTGTTACCTTCAAAGTCTCTGCCACCAACATTGTTATAACCACATGCTCAAATATTTCGTGCTAGTAGGGTGTTGGTTTGCTGAAAACAGTTTGCTTACATGTAGAGATTTTTTTTTCTGGAACTGATTCTAGATATTTTTCTTTCTATAAATGCTTTACAGCCAAGGATTTGTCTAGTATATGTTAAAAACCTCTAGACAACTGTCTCTAACATAGCTCCCTCTGCACTTATTACCTATTCTTTCAGCCACCTTATAATAGGTGAAATGCTCATGGAAGACTTTCTACTTGTCAGGAGAAAAGACACAGTTCCCTGTATTGGCAGCGTTGCAATCAATCTGGGTGGCTAAAGTCAATAAAAAACAAAACAGAAAACCCAAATCCACAGCATTTCAACAGGAAAGAGCTTGGCAATCTAAAGTACCTGAAAGAAGACATGTGTTCTTGTGTGTGTCCGTGTCTGTGTTCCTGTGTGTGTGTGTGTGTGTGTGTGTGTGAGAGAGAGAGAGAGAGAGAGAGAGAGAGACAGAGACAGAGAGAGACAGAGACAGAGAGAGACAGAGACAGAGAGAGACAGAGACAGAGACAGAGAGACAGCCAGAGAGAGAGGGAGAGACAGAGGGAGAGGGAGGGAGAGATAGAGATAGAGATAGAGAGAGACAGAGACAGACAGAGGGAAAGGGAGAGGGAGGGAGGGAGGAAGGAAGAGAGAGAGAGAGAGAGAGAGAGAGAGAGAGAGAGAGAGAGATTGATTTTGTTTTAACTGGAGAGTAAAAGAGAAGGCTATACAGAAGTTTTCCTGGCCATGATTAGGAAGAAAGAATAAAGTAAGCATTTAGTTTACTCTAAGATAACTAAGATTTTTGGTCGAACAATGCCATCGTTATTGGTGGGGAATGTGATGCTGTAGAGAACAGAATGGGAGTATACACCGTGCACTGGCAGTGCCTAAATAGAAGGTAGGCATGGAGAAGAAAGGGGTATTTATTAGAGGTAGAGCTGAGAGACAGAGGCCTATCAAACAATGAGCAAGCAGTTGGTATAGATTTGAAAGCAATCTCATTTGTCAGTAAATGCCACACTCTCCACAAGATTATATGACAGTTGGGTAGAATACTTTGAGAGACATACTTCTATGTGTTGTGACTCCAGGGGTCCATTATAACTTTTCCTACATTTGGTGTACCCTTGAGCCATGTAATAGTGCCCCTGTGGATGTGGAATATTAAATGTGCTTTGTTGCTTAGCATTATAAGATGGGATGCTGTGTTCAGGGCTGCCATGCACGGTTTCATTTACTTGGGAAGCTATGGACTAGAAAGTTTACTGGGACGTGCAATTAAATCAGCCCTTAGCAAGGGGATACATTTTACTAGTTGCTTTTCCCCAAGGAAGGCTCTTAAATGTTCACTTTTGCTGTGGTACAATTATTATTCAGTGCTTTGCTATTGTACAGTTTCTATTCCTGAACTAGAGGCCTCATGCTTGTATGCTAGCAGAAGGCCTGCTTCCACTAGTGAGATATCCTTTATGTACCACAACCCACCTTTTCAACACAGAGCCACAAGTGGGTTGATGGTAGGTGTTTGTGTGGGGAGAGGCAAACCTATCAGGAGAGGTGTGCCCAAGGTCCTCCAAGTTGAGATTTAGTGAACCAAAGAGTAGGTCTAAAGAGTGTAGTGGCACATTCAGAGAAGTAGAGAAAGGTCAGTGTGAGAAATTTCAAGATGGACTAGACCTACTGACATCATATGCAATTATCAGTAGGCATGGCAGTGAGAGGAGATGGATGCTAATGAAGAAAAGGGAGACGGTCACAGAGAGACACGTGCAATTGGAGCGTGGCACCGTTGCACATAAGGGGATGTGTTGTTCGAAGGCGGCAGTGCATTTTTATGGCTGTTTTCTCGGATTTGTCCTGAGTTTCCTTTCTTATTTATAATAATGCCCTACTCTTCAGGCCAGATTGTATTAAAACGGAGAATCCTCTTACTTCTAGCTCCTCAGTGTTGGGCTCTTAGGCACATGCTAACCACAGCTAGCTAGAAGGACAGTTTTAATGTTATTAAACCTTATTGAATCATGATTGGAAAAGATTAGAGTAGCCCAGTGATTCAAAGTACCCCAAATAGGTGGCTCTGCTTTTTAGTGAGAAGTTTATTTTGTGGGTCTGACATATGGACGACCACCATGTATGTTTCATGTATTAATCCTAGCTATCAACATCACAAGCTTTAATACATATAACTTAATACATCGTATATCACACAAATACCAGTGCATAGAGAATTATCCTGGAATAGAGAAACGATCAACTGTATTCTTTAAAATACAGACATTTAAAGGTGCTCATAGGAATTTCATGGGTTTTTGTGAATCCTGTTTTTACCAGTGAACAAGGTAAGGACCTCAGACTCAACATTTTCCTTTCACAATCTGTAGGAATAATGCCAATTCTGCTTCAATGAAGTGATTTCCTTAGATAATATAAAATCAAACACATTATATGTTCACGTTCTGCCAAAACAGTAGAGAAAGCCGCAATGATTTGCTAGATCGAATGCTAATTAACACATGTGCTTGTTAGACCAGATCCTGGTCACCAGAGGGAAGCTGCTGTCTGTGGTGTGGGTGCTCTGAGTGCAGAGCAATTGCTGTAAAACATCTAAACAAAAGTAAATGGCGCCTCCTGTTACCTTCTACAATGTTTGTTCAACTCAGTTGTAAATAGTTATAATTTTATTTCAGAGAAGCATAAAAGTAAAGTGGGCTCCGGTGTCAGTAATGTGTGGGTTGATAGGGTAGTGCTGTCAGCTTGTCAGCACCTTTCTCCAGCCCAGCAAAGGCTGCAAACTGAAACTCACCAGGAGTGAACGGGTGGCTCAGCAGAGCAAGCCATGCTGACCCCTCACTTCCTTCTGTTGTTTGAGAAATGTGTCTTGGGGAGGCCAGTCCGACTTTCCGGCATGTACACACCCACTCTGTTTTCAGAATTCCAACCGAGTAACTTCTATTTACTCTTTAAGTCAGTGTAGTCAATTTTCAGGGAGAGTTTTCCTGACTGCATATTAGGCTGAGTCCCATCTGTAGATAGCTCTCTCTCACGCACATTTAGAATTGCTCAAGGGGTATTTTCTCCACCTGGAATTTCATTAAGATAATTCTTGTGTTTTGTTCAAAACTATGCCCTGTAACCTTACTCTAAATAGTTGGAAAATATTTTGCATTAAAGAGCTTTGAGATAAGAGGAAATTGAAAATAAGTTACCCAAAACATTGATATAATAATTAAAAAATGAGACGTAATCGTCTTAGAAAATATTGGTATATTATGTTTAATGACATTGTATCCATTAAAGGAAATCATACGCTTGGATGTTAAAAAAGTGAAAAGTTTGATTAATGGACACTTGACTTTCATTCTCAAAGCCAATCTCATTCACTGCTCTGAAAGCTGCTGTTGAGTTGGTTTTGAGGGTTTCGCCTCACAAGGCTACTCCTTAGTCCGACTGGTACTGGGTACATTCTTAAAATCTTCAAATTAGTTTGAGATTTTGTTGCCAAATCTCCTAAGGGTTTACTGTAAAGTTTGGCTGCTCCTCAGACCCCTCCCACATGTCCATCCTTTGAATGTTTCCATTGCCCTCTCCTGACCAATTATAGTTTTCCCCTGATTTGCACAGATGTAAGTTATAACCTTAACATAAGCACTGAAGCCTCACATGTTCTGAGGAGGACTGGAAGCTTGTTTCCTTCAGATCGTGAATCCTGTGAGTCTAAAGCCTGACTCTGTGTTTCCAGTCTGGCAGCATGGGTTCTTCAGGCAGCCCTTGGGTACCCATGTTAGCCACCTGGGTAGCAGGCTTTTCATCCCTGACTGCTGAGCCTCTAGTGGATCTCAAACGGTGACTTAGAATGCTCTGCTGCTACTAAATACGGCAAAGTGCATCTCAACTCAATTTTGCAGGGTTTGGGTCAGAGCAGTTCAACAGTACAGTGTGGTTATTTGGATGAACAGAATAAGTCTCCGCCTGGAAGCAGGGACTAGAATAAGACATTCTAGAGGTTCTTGTCAATGTGCTATCAGCAATCTTGAAAGTCCTTTAGAGTTGCTTCCTTCTGTACACCCCACATACAGTAGCCCTTTTCTTCATTTTTGCTTGATGCAACACCAATTCTTATGCATCAATCTGGAACCTGGGAGGGTGAGGTGAACTGAGAGCAGGTAATTTTTAATTTCCATCCCTGCATTATACATATGCTTAATCAGCCTTGTAGTTTGAATAAGTAGTAGAAGCAATGCTATATATTTGAGCTATTTTGAGATACTGAAAACATTCCGTCTCTTTCAAAATTGGCCACATCTTTTTTTGATACTTTTCCCACTCTGAACATAAAGCAGGTGCGCCAGCCATCATTGGCACAAAGTGGAAACTTTTTGCATTGGGGACTGATCATTTTTTGTAGTTCACTTCATATTAGTCATCAGCGTTGATTCAGAGATATTAAGTATGGTAATAACTCGAAGCCAAATTAGTCAAGATTTGGCCAGCATTAACCAGGGTTTGCTTGAGCTGTGGGAGGAACTTGCAAAAGGCAATATTGATTATGTCTGGGATATGCCAATTATAATTTGACATTCTGATTTCTGTTTTTTGTTTAACTTAGAAGCAGATTCTGCTTTGCTCTGTTTGTGAAAGACAACTGGATGAGTGGAGATTACTACGCCACAAGACTACAAATGTATCTGAAATTAGAGGCAGTGAGAAGACGGTACCTCAGTTGTGCTGCTTCTGGTTGGACAGAGGTGAGGAGTTTTACAAAATGGTATTATTTTGGTAAAAAGGGAATGATGGAGAGAATAAGAAAGCCAGGAGGGAATAGACGCCTGAGGTAGATGTAAAACAAAACATAATTAAGTGCTTGAAAGACTTTATATCTGATTTTAGTGATCACAACAGTGAGGACGTGCTGTCACCATAAGAGAAGGTAATTGGAAACTGAAAGCATGCAGAATGGGTCGTCATATAGAAACCTGGTGTTTAGAGGTGATACACATTTTAATCAACACTGCCTACACAATGACAAAGATGCTCCCAGCCAGAAATTATACTTTCCTAACAGACAGGACTCCTCTCGGCTTTGGATGAGAAATGAAGTTGATTGGAGCTCCATGCAATAATGATTTATGATGTTGATCACTCATCCTAGGACCCAGAAGAAACTTGGAAATTTTTATTGAGCATGAAGTAAGTTGGGAGAAAACAGAATCTGGGAAGAGATTTGTGAGAAAACTTTGACCCTTGTGGGTACTGGTCCTTATGGCTAGTGCAGAAGTGTCCTGGAGAGAGATCTTTCCCTCTATCCTACAGCAGAGGTTAAGAAATTCAGCATAGAGAGCTGGAGACGCCCTGCTTGCAATCAGAGAACAGCTTTTAAGGAACAGGAGCACACACTAATGAAGTGTTTCTACCTGTAACTCTGGCTGGGAAACAAAAGTCCACAAGCTAAAGTCATGGGGAAAATGCAGCAAAAATCTTTGTCTGGAGTCATTCAAATGAGGGACTCTGTAAGCAAGGATGATGCTTCTTACAATGGCACCCAAGAACAAGAGGCCACAGGTTGTAATGCAGAAGCAGCAGAAGGAATTGAATGGCTCAACCATAAGGGAAGCACTGCACTGTCCTGGTCAAGGCAAATATTATTGCAGGGTCCCAGCCAGAGAGTTTCCACAGAATCTCAAAAATACCTGGGGTAGATGAGTCTATTTGTAAGTAGGGCCTAAGAACATAGAGCCTTTCCATGACTAGATAAGAACTGGCCTATCTCTCCTATCTTCCTGTCATTAAATCACACAGTTACTGTCTATTGATTGTGGGAGGGAGGAAAGCAAAGTGAGAAGTTTCAAGGAAGGAAGGTGGCTTGTGTGCTACTAGGCTTAGCTGGGTAACTGTGGCTATGCCTATGGTTGTAATTTGCTTGTGAATGAAACCCGAAATGTTAATTAATATGATTACATGTTACAGTTTCTGAGTGAAACATTAACATGACCCTTTAGAAATAAGAAATTTCTATTTTGACAGGAGAATAAAAACTACAGGGTCTGTCTCACTTTTAGCCCACTGATATGATAAATGTTCCCCCAGTGGTCAGGCTTAAAAGATATAGAAATCATGACATAGGATGAGTATGTTTCCAAAGCACAGGCTACAGAGGAGAAGGCCTAAGAAGAGTTAAACGTTTACTTTAATGGTTGCTGATACACTCAGTGAGGTCACTACGTATACACTGTGGAAGAGGGTTATCTTCCTTTTATATATTTACATCACTCTTCCTCCTTTCTTCCTTCATGTGAGTGTATTTGCACATGTGAACATGCATTCACATCCATGTTCTCTTTTCCCGTGTCCCAGTCTTTCACTCACCCAATCCCTGTTGTGTTAAATGTTTCTTAGGGAGAAATGAACAAAAGTCTATTCACCCCAGATACAGCAT